>NW_028261392.1:47414320-47567654 GCF_051295495.1 Thamnophis sirtalis | reverse complement strand
CAACATGAGAGTTCTTCATCTGGAGAAGCGTTTGAAGCGAGCTGGCTCTTGGAATGGTTGAGAGGTACTTATGGTGCTAGTTTCACCTTTTCCATGATGAAACCGATGTGAACGTTGTTCTCCCCGCCGTAGACTCTGATGTATCCTATGGCTGTTATTGCTTTTGTTGTGGTGACAGGCAAGATGGGAACATACATGCGCTGCACAGGAACACTTTGGCGACAACTCAGGGGGGCACGCCACATCTCCCATTCTTGCTTCAGTTGGTTGTGCTGTTTGACACTGGATTACATAAAATGTAGGTAGTTTTGATGGTCCTCTCTGACAAGGAATAAGTAGAACATCTACTGGGCTAGCCATGATGGCTATGGCTTCCTTTCTGAAGTGAATGAGCATGCTAACCAGACTGTTTGTGAGGTCAGGTCCTGTGAGAAGGACGTTGGTCAGAGGGAGACCTCGGAATTGTATGCTGGCATTGAAGACTACTCAAATCTGGCCTGGCTTTTGTGGGTGGTACACCCCAAAGGATGGCAGGTACCAGCATTCCTCATCATTTCTCAGAGGTGGAGCAAGTTCTGCATGTCCATTCTGGACACCTTGTCTAGGAACTCCACTAAATGAGTTTTCATTTTGGGCTTCTCAGATTGAAGAGGCAAGAGAGAGGTTGCTCATGGTTGTTTGGAAGACGCTGCCTGCATATGCAGAAGGGTAGTGGAGTCATCCAATTCTTGGTAGCTTGCTGTTGAAGTTCCTTGTCCATGAGCCTCAGAAATTCTTTGTTTTCTATTAACAAGGCCAAGTCATTGTCTTCTTTGCTGGTCTGGAACACTGTTGCTCCTAAAACTGGTTTGACTGTTGAAGTCGTGAAATGTTCTTGACACGGTCTTGAGTGGGATGTTGTCCCATTAATGAGAGTGGGGGTTGCGTGTGACTGCTGAGATGAAGCCTGCGAATGTCGAGACACCTCAGACATGGCTTTTGTGCCCAATGTGTCCTTGGGACTAGATGGGAATGCTTTTTTAGAAACCCGAGAGGAAGTCACATGCTGAGATGTTGCATGCGAAAGATAAGACACCTTGGACTCGGCCTTCTTTTCCAGGACAGTCTCCCTCTTCAGACTGGTTTGGATAAGGTCTTTGTTACATTGAAACTCCTTTGTACATTGTTTAATGTCTGAATGTGCAGCATCCTTCTGGAGTTCTTCATCATCATTTAGATGTAGCTGGATGTCATTGAGGCGGTCCTCATAAACTATCAATTTGCGAAGTGCTTATTCATGTCATTGTCTAATGAACGGAGGTGTTTGGAGGATAACTCGTCTTTGAGTTTGTCGAAGAGTTGCTGCAACTTCTTTCAGCAATTCTTTTGCTTTTGATATAGCCTGTCCCAATCCTCCAAGAGGTTTGACTGTTTAATCTGCGTAGGCTTTCTATGCTGCCTTAAGTCATAGGCTATCTGAGGTGCTTCTGCCTTTTCTGACAGTTGGACATCCAATTCTGAGTCTGTGTTGGATTCAGGTATGGGGTTTGGCATATCTGATCCTTCTGCCATGGCTGGAGAAGATTCTATAACTAGGACTAGCTCAGAAAGTTTCTTGAATGTGTTATGAATTCTTTGAGTTCAATTCACTTGTCAGCCACTAAGGTGCATTGTAAAACTTTGTAGATGCAGGCGCAGTTCACTTGTCGGCCACTAGGGTGCATTGTAAGGCTTTGGAGATGCAGGGGCAGTTTGCTTGTCAGCCACTAGGGTGTGTTGCAAGGCTTTGTAGATGCAGGTGCAGTTCACTTGTTTGTCACTAGGGTGCATTGCAAAACTTTGTAGATACAGGTGCAAATCACTGATCGGCCACTAGGCTGCATTGCAAAACTTTGGAGATGAAGGTGCAGTTCACGTGCCAGCCACTAGGGTACGTTGCAAGTGTTGGTTAAAATACTGGACTGTAGTTTGTAGAGGAGCCACTAGAGGGCACTGCTTGTGCCTACTGTTTGGAGTGATTGGAAATGGCATTTTCCTTGCTGAGGTTTGTTAAGCTAACTCTCAGTTCTGGAATTCCTAAGGGTCTTTACCTGAACTTGGAACCTGTCTTGGACTTGGCTAGCTTGGTACCTCCTAAAGGGGTTGAGCCTTTCCCAATAATTCATAAACAATAGCAACAAATCAACAAGAACATACCTTAATCTCTTCAGCTGAACTGGATAAGAGCTGAGGTGGCGCAGTGGTTAAATGCAGCACTGCAGGCTACTTCAGCTGACTGCAGTTCTGCAGTTCGGCTGTTCAAATCTCACCGGCTCAGGGTTGACTCAGCCTTCCATCCTTCCGAGGTGGGTAAAATGAGGACCCGGATTGTTGTTGGGGGCAAAATGCTGACTCTGTAAACTGCTTAGAGAGGGCTGAAAGCCCTATGAAGCGGTATATAACTCTAACTGCTATTGCTATTGCTATTGCATCTGCCTTATGGTCCTTTGGCTGCCCAAAGACTTTGCACAAACAAAGTAAGGATGCTGGGATGGTTGGGGCCTCTTTATTGCCCCTCATTGCCAGGACAACTTATCAATAAAGTTCAAAGGATTTGGGAGGTCGGAACTGGACTAGCTGACCTTTTTCTTATTCAAATTTCATTTTCATGGAGACCATTCCATGAGGCTTTTACAACCACTTAAGGCAGTGGGTCTCAACCTTCCTAATGCTGCGACCCTTTAATACAGTTCCTCATGACCCCCAACCATAAGATTATTTTATGTTTTCCAATTTTTTTGAAAATATGTGTTTTCCAATGGTCTTAGGCGACCCCTGTGAAAGGATCGTTTGATCCACAAAGGGGTCCCGACCCACAGGTTGAGAACCACTGACTTAAGGAATGAAGCTTGGATCTGCTTTGATTCACTGCAACAGGTTTCTCTTTTTTGTTAGGTTTGGAAGGAGGAGGGGTTGCTTTATCATGCAATTCCTGGGTCCCCTCCCCTGGAGCTCAATTAGATGGAAACAAAGTAGATCTTGCTTTTGAACAAGGAGAGAGGGGAAACATGCTTTTCTAACTTTGCAGGGTCTGCTTTCTTAGTATATTAGAGTCTAGCCTGCGAGTACTCTTCCACAAACAAAAACAGGCTTTTCAGAGCAGATTGAGCCAGCCAGGTTGTAGAGGCTGCTTTTCTCATGCAACTCTTGGCCCCCTTTTAGCACATTTTCTTAATCACAACAAAGTCCTTCACCTCAGGAGAGTTAATCAGCCTTTCTCACTGAAACTAGCAGCATTCTTATAGGATTTCTCTCTTTGCTCCAAGAGGGGGTGGGGGGGAATCCCCTCAGCTGTTCTCAATTAAAATGCAAATGGAGTTTGGGATTCAACTTCAACGTCTTTTTTATTCGATGGGAGCTCAAATAACACCATCTTTTTACTGCTCTGCCTCAGGCAGTGTAGGCTTGCTTGGGGCATGCAGTTAACTCCACGCTTAGGAATCTCTTTCAGATTCATTATCAGGCATTCTTAATAGCAAAACTTACAGTTCAGTGCTAAGCAGTGATGTGCGGTGACGGTTATGGCTGGTGAGGCAAAAAGAAAGAAAGCAGCTTTTGGCCGCTGTCAAGAAAGAGGCTTTTGGACGCTCCCGGCAGTATGTCTACCATACACACACACACACACACACACACACACACACACACACACACACCAAAGAATCCCAGACAGACACACAAGCAGCTTCCCCACTGTGGACTTTGTTCTTAACCGACAGCGGGCAAAGGGAATAGAGAGAGGCGGCGGTGAGGCTACCTTTTGCGGGGAGAGCAGGAGCTTCGCCAACCGCGGAAAGGTGCCCTGGGACTGGGATCCAAGGTGCGCTTAACTAGGTGAGAAACTTGTGTGGACCCGCCGGGACATGGGAACTGAGGAAAAGACTGGAGAGGAGGGGCATGTGGAGAAGAAGAAGCGTGCCGAGCTGTCATTGGGGCTGCTGAAGCTTGTGAGGGAGTGGAAGATCCCAGGGCTGCGGATGCGGGGCTTTGATCTGGTGATTCTGGGATCACGGCACTTTTTTCCTCAGCCCTGAACTGGGTTTGATTCCCAGAATGCCTCTTGATCGGCTGAAGAGAATGTGATCCAAAAAGGAAAGGAAAGTGTCTGAATTAGGACAGGCAAAGATGAGAATTCCCACTTGAGGGAAACCCGGTGGGTTTAAATTGAAGTTCGCCTGTTCTTCGTGGCAGCTGCCCTTAATTAGGGATCCCATCTAATTCAAAAGATCTTAATCCATTAATTGGTGGATTCAGGGCTGAGGAAAAAAGCGCCGCTGATCCCAGAATCCCCAGATCAAAGCCCCATGTCCGCAGCCCTGGGATCCTCCGCTCCCTCGCAAGCTTCAGCAGCCCTGATGACAGCTCAGCATGCTTCTTCTTCTCCGCATGCCCCCCTCCCCTCCATTCTTTTCCTCAGTTTCCACAACCTGGCGGGTCTGCACAAGTTCCTTGCCTAGTTAAGCGTGCCTTGGATCCCAGCCCGGGGCACCTTTCCGTGATTGGCGAAGCTCCTGCTCTCCCCACAAAAGGCAGCCTCGCCGCCGCCTCTCTCTATTCCCTTTGCCCACTGTCGGTTAAGAACAAAGCCCATGGTGGGGAAGCTGCTTGTTTGTATGTCTGGGATTCTTTGCTGTGTGTGTGTGTGTGTGTGTGTGTGTGTGTGTGTGTGTGTGTATGGCAGACATAGCGCCAGGAGCAGCCAAAAGCCTCTTTCTTGGCAGCGCTTTCAAGAAAGAGGCTTTTGCTGCTCCACCTCTAATGGCGGACATACTGCCAGAGCGGCCAAAAGCCTTTTTCTTGAAAGTGCTGTCAAGAAAGAGGCTTTTGGCCGCTCCAGTGATATGTTCACCATACACACACACAACCCCCAAAGAATCCCAGACAGACAAACAAGCAGCTTCCCCACTGTGGGCTTTGTTCTTAACGGACAGCGGGCAAAGGGAATAGACAGAGGCAGCGGCGAGGCTGCCTTTTGCGGGTAGAGCAGGAGCTTTGCCAAATGTGGAAAGGTGCCCCAGGGCTGGGAAATAAAGTGCCAGCCCACGCTCTAGCAGAGGCAGGTAAAACACACACACACACACACACACACACATTACTTATAATAATACAAATTACAATTACTTACAAATTACAATAATTTTGAATTCCTCCCCCCTCCCTCTGACCCACATACCTTTTCCAGCTGTGTCACAGAGGATTTCAACTCTCCTCTTGTCTGCCATGATGAAAATGTAAAAAATGTAAAAAGAAAAAGGCAAGAGCTGCTGCTGCCAGAGTCTCCAATGGATGACTCTGCTTAACTGTTTAAAAAAAGCCTCTAAAAAAAGTGCCCTCTTCAGGAGGAGGTGAGAGAACCACGTCCCTCCTCTACATAAGGAATTTTTTGCCTTTTAACCCTTGCTTAACTCTGCTCAAGTAATCATAAAGATAGACTAAAGGAGGCACGTGGGCCTCTCGCCTCCTCCTGCAGAGGGCACTTTTTAAAGAGGCTTTTTTAAACAGTTAAGCACTAACCAGAGTCATCCACTGTGACTCTGGCAGCAACTACCTCAGCCTTTTTTCTTTTAATTTTTCTTTTCTTTTCATGATGACAGTGGTGAGGCCCTGCCTCCCCTGCCTGCACGTCACTGGTGTTAAGATACTTCTGACTTTCCATAATCTGCTCCATCACGTGGTGTAAAAAGATGATGATTTTACTCCCATGATGAGTGGAGATACACACTACTATTCCGGTTCACAAAAGCATTCAAACTGACCGGCTATAAACTTTGCATCCGGGCAAAATGTCCCAGTGGCCAATCAGAAACATAGATGTGATCACATGTTATGGAACTACATTTCCCATAAGGCAGTCTCTGCCTATATTTCCCATGAGGTAGTTTCTTAAAGGAGACAGTTCTTAATTCCTACATTAGCTATATACTGCTGGGGCAGCACAATTGCAATTTCAACAACACAGAATTTCTACTTAATCCTTTCAATCAATTTTGTTTATCTTTTTCAGAAACAGATATCAATTTTCTGCTCAAACAGGCACTGACTATTGTTGGAACAATGCCTTTCACGTACATGCTAGAGAAATGGCGATGGATGGTATTTGCTGAGCAAATCCCCAAAGATCAATGGATGAAGAAATGGTGGGAAATGAAGTAAGTAAAAGACACAACTATAGAAAAATATGAAAAATCTCTGGAATGGTGAAATGTTTCAGCTCAGTAAATATTTATTATTAGTAAAGAGTAATGGAAAGAGAACTTATTAAAAATTCATTTATTCTCTATTTCATTATCAAGTTTATGGTACATTTGCCAAGACATGCTCTCCTGACAAAATGCTCTTATTATAGAGAACAATAAAAAGGGAGATATAAAACCAATCAATTGATGTCTCAAATACCTTATGATGATAGCCCTGAAATTTAATACTGTTTTGGGGTAAAATAGATATATTGAGTCTTTGTTTGACTGTTAATTCATCCTGGCACTCCTTGAGGCTTTGGTCTGTCTCCTCCTCAAGAAGCTATTGCTGATCCCACCACAATTTTCATCCAGTATTTAACTTTTCTTTCTGAGGGAAGGTTGTGGAGAAGGTGGTTGTACAGCAGCTTCAGCAGACCCTGGATGAAGTGGATTATTTGAACCCATTTCAATCAGGCTTCAGGCCTAGTAATGGAGTGAAAACAGCATTGGTCATGCTTTTGCATGATTTTCTAGTAGCAGTAGGACTTGGGTAATTTATCTGTCCTTGCTCTCCTTTACTTCTTGGCTGCCTTTGATACCAGAGAACATGTGGTTGTTTTCCTTCCTATAAGAATACTGCTAGTCAATGTTAATTAGGAGTCAGAAATCCTACCTACAGCCCCTAATATATGCGATGTCACTAGGCTTGGTACTCTCTCCACTCTCGTTTAATATTAGCTGTCACCATGGGTGGGGCTATCATCAGTATGTTCATAATATTAAAATATACATCTCCGCCCCTGGACAATTAAATGATACCATTGATTTTTTGTCCCAGAGTTTGGAAACTGTAGAAGTCTGAATGCGGAACAACAGACTTCAGCTGAACTCTGGCAAAACTGATAAGTGGCTTGGGTTTTGGGGTTTTGGAACTGGGATTTTACCAACTTTGGCTCTGATATGTTGGCCCTACTCCAGATGGAGACATCAGACAGGCCTTCTAGGCTCATGATTCCTGATCAGCTTTCTAGTTGCTCAGAGGGAGGCCTTTGTACAACTTCATGTTATGAATCAGTTGTGTCCTTTTTGGACGATGAGGCGCTACTCAAAGTCATTCATTCCCTGATTACTCCAGAATTAATTATTGAAATGCAGTCTACATGGAGCTGCCCTTGAGGATTATGTGAAAGCTTCAGCCAGTGCAGAATGTGACTGCATGGACAGTTATGTGTGCCTCTTGGTTGACACATCTTATACTTCTGTTTCATAAATTGTACTAGCTGGCACCTTGTATGCTAGTTTTGACCTTTAAAGTTCTGCATATCATGGGTCCAAAGTATTAGATGGACTGCCATTTCCTGGTCATATCTACCCATCTCATCACACCGCTCTCCCCATGTGGAGTTAGCTCCATCTCTATTAGCATTTGGGAAGGCCTAAAATCTGGTTCTTCTAGCATATTGGGGATCCCACAAGGAGCCTATGCAATAGTTGTGTTATGTTTATATGGGTGTTCTCCCAAAGTCTTTTATTTACCATACTGATCTCATCTTTATTTATTTTTTAAAAAGATTTTTAATTGTTGTGATATTGTTTTAACTGTTGGTGGGTACACTATCCAGAGTCATGTTTAGTGAAATGTGCAGTCACAGAAATGTATTTATTAAATAAATAAGAAAGTAAAGAATTATTAAAAAGGGCCATTCTGTGGTTTCTGGCGATGTCACATTGACATATCTCCTCCTGTGCTTGGAGAGTTAAAAAGAAGGTGTCAGACTGGTCCCAGCTACTTCCTATAAAAGTTTTACTCCATAAATTTTGATCCATAAGTTTTAGATAAAAGGTACTTTTACTAGAGATGCTGGGTGCAGCGTTGCTGAGGCAAGTGCTGAGGAAAAAACCACATGAAAATCATATATTGAAAGCAATCTCCAGTGCCCAAAGCCCTGCCCACTGGGAGAACAGTCCAATCGGATCTTGTTCCAATGTTTTGGGAACTTGGTGCCTCAGGCACTGTAAATTCCTTTCCCAGGATTGGTGTCCTTGAAGCTCAGCAAATGGGCTTGGTTGGTACCTCTGGTTCCTTTTAGTGTCCATACTCCCCAATTTCCCATAGCATTCTTTCACACCCCCAGCATGCTTCCCCTTTCAGATGCCCCCTCCACCCTGGTTATAGCAGTTGCTAGCAAGCTTCAAAGAAAGTGAAGATGAGCAGCTGACAGAAGGGTCATCCAGCAACAAATAGATGGCTGAGCTGAACCTAAAGGATGAGATGCTGCATCTTTTCTGAAAGATGAATTACTGCAGTAGTTTGAAAACTCAAGAATATACCAGCCTCCGTTATTTTCCCATCACAGGTAGCCATCACAGGTAGCTATCACTTTATCTACTTTGCTCCATTTCCAAGACATAATAATGTTTAACTTATAAAAAGGTGAAAGTAAAACATGACAGAAGAAAACCAGAGTTAGGAACACTGAAAGAGCCCTTTATTCTAAGTCCAAGTTTTAAGCTTAATTCAGGTTCCGTTGCACTTGTCCCTTGTGTGGGTTATACAAAACAAAGCTCTGATTCAGGCTATCATATCATATCATATCATCATATCATATCATAGTTATGTTATATTATGTTATGTTATGTTATATTATCAGAAACGTAAATATACTTGAGATGCCTGCCTTGAGGACGATGCTCTTTCTTTTATATGAGGGATTTAGTCAATGTATATGTAAAACTGGGACAAAAGCTTTTATAATATATTGACATTTTTTTTAGCAGTTCAATTCTTAATACAACAAAGTGTCTGACTTTAAATCTTGCTTTCTTCTCAAATACTAATGGAAACATTTCTCTTTTCTGCAGGCGAGAGATAGTCGGGGTTGTGGAGCCATTGCCTCACAACGAAGAATATTGTGACCCTGCTGCTCTATTTCATGTTGCCAATGACTACTCTTTCATAAGGTTTAACTTGTTACTCTTATTTGCTTCTTTATTTTTTACTATTTTTGTTAAAAAGAATTTCAATTTCTTTTTGAATTCCTCAAATTGAAGCACCACTTTAAAACTTTGCACAGCTCTAATCTCTTGATAAAATAATGGTGACATGTGATAAGCAGATAGGCTGAATGAAATATCTTGATGTGATCAGCATTTTAATATAATAAAATTACTTTTATAAAACTAACTTTATAAAATGTTTTATTTATTTAATTTCTATAGCTGCCCAATTTCAGAAAAATGTTGATATTCTTACTGTAATCAGTAAATTGGTTTTATCTTCTCCCTTTCCCTTTTCTAGATATTATACAAGGACCATTTACCAGTTCCAATTTCAAGAGGCACTTTGCAACGCTTCTGGTCACACAGGGGAACTTTATAAATGTGAGATTTCTCATTCTACAGATGCTGGACGCATTTTGAAGTAAGCGAGAACTTGCTTCACAATGTATCATTTGAATAGCTGTAGTGAAATACATTTTTACTGTAGGATCCAGATACTGTTAGTCTACATTTGCTTTAAAAGAAGAAACAGATGATAAGATGAAAATTAGGCCCCTCTCTTCACTGTCAACCCTGTAAGCTTTCAAGTTCCAAACATGCTTGTAAGTTTTCAAGTTCAAAAGATTTAGATTCTGGATGGAGGGAAAGCAAATGCTAACATCCATATGAACCCATAGTCTAAAGGAATCTCTCAATAATCAAGGTATGCAGTTCTCATGGATTTTAGAGATATGTCATATTACCTGGAAACTGATGTTATAATAGCAATTACACAGAGGAAGTTCTGTTCCATATTTTTTTTGTACACTTTTAAGAGTTTTCTGGGTTTCGATGAGATTGCTCTTCACTTTAGCATCAGGCATGCACAACTGAAAATCTGGGCCCTATTCAGCTGTAACAGCTGAATTCTATTATCCTATTCATTCAAGATGTTTACCACAGTCTTTGTTGGTGCTGATTAGAACTCTTCTTGAATTTAGTATGCCTTGTCTTTCCTTAACACAGCGAGTCTGACAAGTGATCAAAATTTCCTATGTCTTTTTAAATACAGGGATATGCTTGCTTTGGGTAGTTCTCAGCCTTGGACAAAAGCTTTAGAAAGTATTACAAAAAGCCAAAAGATGGATGCAACACCATTTCGTCACTACTTTGATCCCTTACTCAAGTGGCTGGAGAAACAGAACAGCAATGAAAATGTTGGTTGGAATGTAAATTGGACTCCATGTAGGTTTTGTTGTATGATGTAATATATGCCCCTCTTTTGGGGGGGGGGAGGCATCCTTGTCTATTGATGCTGCTCTGACCATTTCAGAGAAAGAACTGGGGAAAAATCAGTAGCAATTTGAATTATAAATAAGAATATTTTGAAGTATACATTATTAATTCTATTTTCTCTCTTTTTAAATCTAGATTCTAAGTATGCCATCAAAGTGAGGATCAGCTTGAAAAGAGCACTCGGTGATGATGCAGTAAGTAGATGATGTCATCTTAATTTCATTATTTGGGATTTATTTTAAGTACAATGAAAATAGATCACAATGCAATCCTATGAAGATAGAATATAATTCTCACCTTTAGGCAAACAATAAAGGTATGATGGGGAAAAATAGAGAATCTGTGGAAAATAGAAAAAGTGTGGAGAAGCTTGAATTTTGGTGAACATTGTGTAAAAGATCAGTGCATTTGGAAATCCCTTTGTCAAATATTGAGCTTTCATATAACACACTATTTTTACTTGAGACATTTTTCATTTTCTGGCCAACATCACCAACATATCTAAATTGAATAGTTTTTTGGTCCTACCCTCAGAAACAATAAAGAATAACTGAACAATTCTGTGCTTTTTACAACAGTCTTTCAGTTTTTCAAGACAGTTATTTTATCTTCCTCCTATCAATTTTTGACAAAGAAAAGTTTTTCCTCATTTAATGGTGAAAAAGGACATTGGTACTTACCTGATATGCCTCTTCTAATAGGATGGAGATTATTCACTCGCCCGCGGGGTGGGAGGTGAAGAGAAAATGGGAATCTCTGTAACCAGAGAATAGTTTGGAGGCTGATTGTATTTGTAGAGATCCTAATATTGTATCTGAATTCAATTGTGTGCTCAGTTACATAGATGAAAACGTATATAGAGATATTTACAGTAAGGCGAAAGTAATTTGAAAACTATTTTCAAGGGGCTGTATCTAAGCATGCAACTGTCAATGTAATTGTCACCTTGAATTTACAGTACAACTGGACTGTGAGTGAAATGTATTTATTTAAATCAACCATCGCCTATGCCATGCAGAAGTACTTTTTAGAAATCAAGACTAAAACAGTGCTGTTTCAGTAAGTATATTTCCTTTTATTTTCAATGGGGATTACTTTTATACTATTTCATGACAATAGTGTCTGCAAGGGGAGCTCAAACAAGGCAAAATAACACTCCATTTATGGTGAAGTGCCCTTCAGTTGCACTGCCATGACTTTCATTTTGCCTTTCTTCTCTGAATAAACTATTGATCTCTGATTACACACACACCACACACACACCACACACACACACACACCACACACCACACATATAGTGTGTATGCGCGTGTTTCATATGAGTATATATTATGTACCCTCACACATTCTAGACTACATTAATCCAGGGCAGAAACAGAATAGTATATGGTAACAGTCATAATATATTCCATAATATATTTAATATAAAAATATCTAAAAAAAAAAAAAAAAAAATCTATTTAAATGTACCAGGTTGCAGTTTGGGGTCAGCATAGCCCCAGGACTTTTCCAGTGCCTAATGGAGTGGCTATTGCATGGGATCCCAGGGGTGATGCCATACTTTGATGATGTTTTTATATCAGGAGAGTCAATAGGCCAGTTGATGGAACGCGTGCACGAGACCTTGGGGAGGTTCCAGGAAAAAGGACTCAAAGTAAACCCTAATAAATGCAAAATCGGCGTAAGACAGGTAGAGTTCCTGGGCTACCTAATAGATAGGTTGGGTATCCACCTGACCAACAGCAAGGTGAACGCCATTAAGAACGCTCCCACCCCAAAGAATAAGGCAGAACTACAAGCCTTTTTGGGACTGTTACATTTCTACAGCATTTTTTTACAACAGAAGACCATCATTGCTGAGCCACTGCACAATCTCCTGGGGAAGATGACACCATGGACTTGGGGACGGAGGGAAGACCAAGCATTCGCAGCAGCTAAAGACCTCCTCTCATCTGACAGCATCCTTATTCAATACAACCACACATTGCCGGTCCGGATCACCTGTGATGCTTCCCCTTTCGGAGTTGGGGTGGTCCTCAGCCACCGCTTACCAGATGGAACAGAAGCACCAATAGCATATTATTCAAAGACCCTGTCACCGGCTGAGCGCAACTACAGCCAAATTGATAAAGAGGCCTTGGCCGTGGTGGCAGGAATCAAGCAGTTCCACGAGTACATATACAGAAGACATTTCGAGGTAGTGATCGACCATAAGCCCCTATTAGGATTCTTCGCCGGCAACCAACAGACCCCTCCATACATGTCCCAGAGAATGACCAGATGGGTCATTTTCCTCACTGCGTACCACTGTGAGCTGATCCACCAACCTGACAAAAACATCAGCCACGCCGATGCTCTCAGCCACTGCACACTGCCAGAACTAGTGGAAGACCCCATACCCACCACCCAAGTACTGCTGATCGACATCAACCCAACCAGCCCAGTAACTTCCAGAGATATTGCAGAACACACCCAAAAGGACAAAATATTATGGAAAGTTCTGAACTGGATGTTGAGGGGGTGGCCACAGGAGAGACTGGGGGAGGAGTACCAGAGTTACCACAGCAAGCAAACCAAACTGTCAATCATAAAAGGCTGTGTGTTGTGGGGAGAAAGGGTCATTGTTCCCCAAAAGCTTTGGAGGAGAGCCATGGACGTGTTACACGTGGGGCACCCTGGGATCATCAGAATGAAGGCATTAGCCCAGAGCTGCATCTGGTGGCCCCAGATGGACATTACCGAGTGAGTGGCCATATGCAAACTCTGCCAGGAATGTGACCAGCGCCACCACGGGCACCCACTCATGAATGGGAAGCAGCCAAGGGACTCTGGTCCCGCATACACATTGATTTTGCAGGGCCAGTAGAAGGACAAACATTCCTAATTGCCGTGGGTGCATACTCCAAATGGCTAGAAGTAATCATTATGCAGACAACCATGGCAGTAGCCACTGTCCAAGCCCTCCGATGACTCTTCGCCACCCAGTCTACCTGACATCCTGGTTTCCGATAACGGCCCACAACTGACAGCCAAGACCATGGAGGCATTCCTCACCCAGCAAGGGATCCAGCACATACTCATCTCTCCTTTCCACCCAGCAAGCAATGGGCAGGTGGAGCAGATGATGAGACTAACCAAGGAAACCCTCACCCAAATGGGCCCAGGGAATTGGCAGGAAAAAGTCAACCAGTTCCTCCTCACTCAACACATCACCCCCCCATATGACCACCAACAAGAGCCCAGTGGAGTTGGGCTAATAGGAAGAAGGCTGAGATCATGACTTGACCGATATCACCCAGACTACCTCATACGGCCCATGCGGGCATTCAACATACAGGACCAGGTATTCACACACAGCTATGTGGGGTACCTGACCTGGCTGGTGGGCCGAGTCATGGCTGTCACTGGCCCCAAGTCATACCACATTGAGCTGGAGGACGGGCAAATCTGGAGGAGGCATATTGCCCAACTCACACTACCTGGGGGACACCAAGCTGAAGAAACAGGGTGACTGGACTGCGAGTGGACGGCCAGAGCAACCTTCAAAGAACCTGAGATCTCCGCCCTGAGTAGCACGCTCAACTGCTGGCTGGGAAGCAGATGACTGGGAACCAGGTCTACCCAGTGGCCCAACAAGAGAACTACACACCGGCCCAACAAGGGAACTACACGCCAACCCAGCTGCAACCACTTATCTGGGATTGAGGGCGTCCAGCGGGAAGCGATGGTCTTGGAAGCCGAAGGAACTAGGCCGGAATTCGACTCGCAGGCCGAGGAGCTCCAGAAGGTTCCTTCCCAGGAAGCTGGAGTAACAGCAGATTTGACTGCTGCAGCCGAGATCCCGGGGACAAGTGAACTGTGCAGGTCCAGCAGGAAGTTGGCGTGCCCCGCCTACCTGGAGGTCTACATCACATACGTTGACGGGGGATTGGACACTGTTCATTCTAGGGGGGAGGTGTGTTACGTCTGTATGTACGTCAGAAATCTACATCAGTTTTCATGCTTGCTGCGGATTGGCTAGAATCTACATAAGATGTCATACTCGCCACGGATTGGCTGTCCCAACTGCAAGAAATTTGAACTGCTGTCATTGGCTGGCTTGTTTGCCTGGAGCTCCTTAAAGGGTGAACTCTGGCAGCCCAGCCGGCAGAGCGAAGTCACATTTTGCTGGAAATAAAAAGTGCTGAAATCACTAGCTACTCTCACCTGCTGCATTCGCACTGATCTAACAAGTGTAATAGTGTAATAGATGGGATTAGCTTTAATTGTAAATGCTTAATTAATTAAATACTTTATTAATTATAGAAATTCTATTTCTGTTTGAAAACAGGAGAGAAAAAGTAATTTCTCTTCGCCTACAATCCCAGTTGAGCTCTATTTTCCATACTCCTAGAACACAGGAATCAATCTCATAGCATCATGATGCTGTCATATGTTTAGCAACATTTTTCCCATTCACAGAACTGGGGTGGTCATGGCTTGTGCTGGATGCTTCGGGCCTGCAGACCGCCAGTTTGACATCCTTGTCCTAGAATGTTTCATATGGCTCACCTGAGCAATGGAAAAAGGGGGAGAAAGGAGAAAAGGAAAAGAAGGAAAGTGGGAAATATTGTCAAGAAAATAGAATATATAGATAATAGAAAACATTATTTTTCTCATTTATTTTCTCATTATTATCTATTATAATAGAAGGATATAGAGGAAAATATCTGATATGAAAATACATATGACTCGGACAAGATGTTGCTTTACTCTTTCTAATAATTTGTGTAAGGCTGCCAGAAGTATAGACTCAAATAATTTGATCCTGAAGGAAAAAAATCGTATTTTCTATGTAAAGAATATTAAGTTAATTTTAGTTATTGGTGTCCATTTATTTAGATATTTCATAAGAAGATTAAATATGTATTTTTTGGATTATTTGAGCTCTTTTTCCACCTTTTTGTATATATAAATAAATATTATGTAGTCAGTGTTTGCAATCAACATATTCTAATGACAATGGGAGGGATCCCTTTGTTGGCATATAATTTGGATCAAATATTAACACAGATAGTTCTAAGCCTGAATATTTCTAATCAATATAAATTTCTCTCCCACCAGAACAGATAATGTCCATGTGAGTCCTGTGACAGAGAGGATCTCCTTTTATTTTACAGTCAGCATGCCAACAAATATTTCAGAATTGGTTCCTAAATCTGAAGTGGAAGAAGCAATCAGGTGAAACTTTGGACTGTAAATAAATCAATAGGGTCAGGGTGATTTGTACTTGGATGGGATATCTTTAGGGAATATCAGGACTATACATTTAAGATTGTTAAGTCAAAAAACATCCCAGAAGAATCATGGTAGTAAACTACTTCTGTGTTGTTTTCAAGGAAACCTGTCATCAGTCAAAACGCAACAACTTTCTAAATGCAGGAAAATAGAGTAAAGATTGTATGAGTAATTTGAAAAAATGGCATACAGGCAACATTAAATTATCTTGCTTTGTGCGTATAATCAAGCTCAGAATGGGAAAGCCACATAATATTGATGTTAATAAGTTGATCAACATCATTGGTGTATGGATATACATACACCATACATACATATAACATACAAAACATGATTTTTTTCCAGAGTGAAATAAGAATGAGAAAATCAACAAAAATAGCCTATTTCCAGTGTTGAGTCATGTATATAATAATTATCATCTTATATATTGTGATAATAGAACAACAGAATGCAGTCTAATGGCATTACATTTTAATACTAAGATCAGATCTAATGTAACAAATTTCTTCTTGTAATTCATTAAATATTGAAATTTGATAGCAATACCTACTACATATCAACATCCACCCTCCAAATTCAATAGAGCAAATAGATCAAAGTATGTTCACATTGTATTGAACTATCAGACTGCAATCACATATAAATTTAGGTAAATAAATTATAATGAATGTGACATACGACTGAAAAATAAAAACTGAATTACAAGGCAAACAAAATAAGAATGTCTTCTACCACTTTAGAATAGTTTAAAAGTCTAAAACATTTAAATATACTACAGTGTCAGGAAAGATGAAAATTGTCAATGGGGTCTCCATAAATAGTGAATGTATAACTTTTTATTTATTGATAAAATGTAAAAGGCCAAACTAAACAGCAGAAATTCTGAGAGAGAGAAAGGAGGGAGGGAGGGAGGAAGGAAGGAAGGACATCTAATACTTGTTATATATATCACTGCAGGTTCACTTTACAATTGCAAAATAAACACTTTAGTAGAATGCCTAGAAATATTTTAAAGAAAATTTCCAACTTAATTTACAGTCTGTCTCGGGACCGAATCAATGAAGCTTTCAGACTGACTGATCAAACTTTGGAATTTGTTGGCCTCTTACCAACATTGGCACCACCTTATGAATCACCCATAACGGTATGGCTTGTAGTATTTGGAGTTGTGATTGGTATCGTAGTGATTGGAATCATCACCTTGATCATTATTGGACAGAAAGATCGAAAAAAGTAAGTGCTATTTATGGATCTTTAGTCTTAAATCAAGGTTCATTTTGTACAATATATGACAGTGTTTCTCAACCTTATGAATTTTAAGATAGGTGGACTTCAACTGCCAGAATTCCTCAGCCATCTCCTTTCTCAGTTCATGTATCTCACTGGTATTTTTAACCAATACCTACCATGTTTCAAATGTTTGTCAAGACTGATATTAAGCAGAAGTTTACTAGAAAAACACTGTATTTTCTGTGCACATGCTGATAGTTTTTAAATAGTTAAATACTAATCAATGTATTATTTTTATGTGCAGGAAAAAGCAGGCAGCAAAAACTGATGCCATTGAAACTGCTGCCATTCATGAAGATTGTGGACAAAGTAATTCAACATTTCAACTTGATGAAGCTGCCACAACAACTTTCTAAAAAGCAACCAAGTAAATGGACATGCCTACGTATCTTTGCATGTTTGTGACCAACACACTAACATACAAAGGGACACATTAATATAAATAATGCTAAAAATAAAGCCTCTGTAAACCAGAAATGGATTTATGGAGAATGGATGAATTCATGTAAGTCAGTTAATATTCTGCCCCGCCGTTTTTTGTTTTTTGTTTAAATTAACTAAGCAGTTGTGGGTTGCCATTTCTGGCTCAAAACACTTGATAATTTTTTTTTCAAGAATATACTTCCTATGAAAATATGAAAAATAAAAAATCATGGAAAAAGAGACAGACATTTAAAACAGGGAAGATAGGGATGGATTTTTTTAAGAGTCAAGAACTTTTGTAAACTATTGTAAACCGATACTTTACAACAGAAAAAATAATTTTTTAGAAGTTTTCAATTTTTAACAAAAAAAATCATGGACATGGAGATTGATATTATAGTTGTTATAAACAGTACATGCTCACATATGGAATTACCTGAGACAACAACTTGAAAGCAGCAAAGTAGTTTATTAAAGTATTTGGAAATATGGGTGCAACAAAGGTGAACACAGAACAAAGCATGAAAGTCATCTTATATCCCCTTACACTCATCGCCCCTCCCCTTGTCAGCATAGCATCTTGTTGAAGCGTTTTGTCCAGGAGTCTGCAATCTTAAACACTCAAAGAACTATTTGGACCAGTTTCCCACAGAAAAGAAAACACCCTTTCAACATCTAAAATGAAGATAACACTGCATATATATATATATATATATATATATATATATATATATATATATATATATATATATATATATATATATATATATATATATATATATATATATATATATATATATATATATATAAGCATAAAGGTATTTATATATTACCTTTATGCTTATAGTCTATTTAGCTCACTATTTCTTCTGGGCCTTAGACAAAAAAAGAACTTTCTATCACTTACTGGAGATGTCATGGGTTGATCTGTGAATTTCTGTGAGCAAATTCTAATTTACTGGAATTGCATCTTTGGCTTAATTGTAATGATATATTCAATTAAATATGAAGCCTTTTATGTAATTGTTTCTTCCACTTCAGGAATAATGATAAAAATGATGATTTTTAACATATATTTACTACTAGTAGAAACAAAACAGGCAGCCATAAATTACACCTAAAGTTGGAATCCTATATTTGGATTCTGATGAATATTTATTGTTGTGAATGTTTTTGCAAAACAGTGGCTTAGAAGACTGGCCATAGATAAGTTTACAAATCACTTATTTCAAATAAAATTGCTTGATTGTGTATTCTTATTTGCCCCCTTGTACTATATCACTGCATTTTGGATTCAAATGGAAACCAAAAATATTTTTGAGAGCACAGAGAAAGGAATGCTGCACCCATTTGCAATTCTTTACGGCAGATGCATTTTTCCCCCTGGGATTATGCAATTTCCTTTCTTCCCCAGAAAAGGGAGAATATTTTGTTTAAAGAATTGCAGACAAATGCATCCCTGTCAATGGTGGGTTTCAAAAATTTTTGGAACCTCTTCTGTAGGTGTGGCCTGCTTTGTGGGAGTAGCTTGCTGGTCATGTGACTGGGTGGGAGTGGCTTGCCGGCCATGTGACTAAATGGGAGTAGCTTGCTGGTCATATGACTGGGTGGGAGTGGCTTGCCAGCCATGTGACTGGGTGGCAGTGGCCAAGACGATGTCACTGAATTCTTTGCCCCAATGGATGAACTACAATAAGATTAAAATAAATACACAAAACAATAAAAGGGCTACTTACAGCAGGAAGATGACTGTCCTTGCCAGTCTTCAGTATCACTGACTCCAATGAATGGCCTGCACAAAGAAGAGACACAGAAAGGAAGACTTTGATTGCTTGCACTACAATATTAAGGATAAACCCAGCACACAAAGCAATAAAGACAGCTACTTACAGAGGAAGGATGACTCGCCTTGCCTGTCTTCTACATCACTAAACCACACTTGCTCCAATAACCTGCACAAAGGAGAGACACAGAAAGGAAGACTTTAATTGCATGCACTTACACCTTACATAAGAATAACACAATGAAAGAGATACACTCAAGTACTTATTTGTGTTATTGGTTTTCTGGTTGTTGATATTTCCATATTGGTCTTAGGCTTCCAGACTCCTCAGTTGCAGCTTTCTTGGTCTTTACTCGTGGATCATTAGCCGTGTGGTGATGTGCTCTGAGCCACTTTTTCACTGCAGGAATTGGGTCCCATCTCTCAACAGGCATGCCAAGAACACTTATCACCGTGAGATTACTTATGTTTGGAACAATAAGGCAGGTTCTTTGCACTGAACATATGAGGTTCATTTTTGAGAACCCCCTTTCTGCCTCTGCTGAACTAATAGCAATTGTCCTCACAATATCTCTAGCTTTCCTGATTACCATCAGGAATTTTGTACTTGTTTGGATTTTTGAGCACATTTTCCAAAAAATCTCTGTAGTTCATTAAATTAATTTCGTAATTAAAAATTTCACCAAATTCAAACAATGCTGCCTGTGCCTCAGCCTATGGAACGATTACATCTTCGATGTTCCAGTAATCTGGCTCCAAATATGTGATAAAGTGTAACTTGTTTGCGGCTGGCAATTAGCTACCTGTTTTTAGATGGTTGCAATCCATCAGCCTTTTCTTCAAATTGGTGATGATGCTTGACAGAATCTTGTCACAAGGAAGGGCAACAAATCGTTGATTTGGAGCTAAATTGATGTTTTTGAAGGCTTGTGTTTGTAGCGTTGCTTCAAGGTTTGTTTCATGTGCCCTTTCCCTGTCTAAGCACTTCAAAAGCTTTGATTGTTCACAATACTAACTTTTCAGCCTTGATGATATCTGTGTCTCTCCCCTGCAGGGCATTTGATAGAAAAGAAATCTCATTTAGAATATCGATCATGAGGGCCAAATCCTTCAAAAAAATTAGATTTTCAAAATGGGAAGCCATGCCTGGGAATCTTTCATTGCCCAGAAAATACTGATATAGCACTGGATAAGCACGCCACACAGCCATGGTTGCCCTTAAACTACAGGCAGTCCATCTTGGTCCCAAAACTCTGCCAATCTTCATAATTTCAATGCCCAATTGTTCAAAGATTTGGAAAATGTCATTCTGGCTCTTGCAGGATTTGTGGAAGGTGGTGTGTATTTTATCAAGGAAGATCTTGAAGTGGTTGAGTTGCTTTATTTCTCTTATTGCATCATCCAGCACAAGTTGGAGGCGGTGGTTCAAACAGTGCCAGATTATGATGTTTGGTTTGGTTTGGTTTATTGGATTTATATGCCGCCCTTCTCCCAAGGACTCAGGGGGGCATACAACATTAAAAAAACACATATTACAAAAGTTAAAAAAAATTAAATAGAATATCCAAAACAAACCCAATTAAGATTAACAATAACTTTTAAAAAATGATTAAAATTAACAATAATCAATAATTCGTTTTGTTTTGTTCAGGCCAGGCTGGCTTGCTGGAAAAGCCAACTTTATAGGGTGCGTCGGAAGGACCAGAGGTCGGGGATTATACAAAGCTCCGGGGGCAGCTTATTCCAGAGGGAAGGCGCTCCCACAGAGAAGTTTGGGAAGTCTTGAGCTATTCTGGTGCTGATTCCAGATTTTCTTCCAAGCATAACATTGGCACCATCAGAGCAGAAAGCAATTAAATTCTTCTGCAGATATTCGGTGGTAAACCCAACTTTATGCAAGCTTTCCATCGCTGCAGAACATATGGTCTCTGCATCTTGTTTCTCTAATTCCAAAATCTCAATGAAAATGGTTGCTGGGCATTCTGGATACTCAACTCTAACAAAAACTATCAGCACTGCTTTCATTGAAAGTGTTGAGGCTTCATTGATTATCAGGCACACCTTTAGATTCTTTGCAATAATCCTGGAAAACACGGTGTTTTTGATTTCGTTCGCAATGAAGTCAACTATTTTCACTGCGGATCTCCATGAATGCAAGCCAACTCCCACATCCATTCCAACCCTAATTAGCAAATTTACCTGCGCTTCGATGTCTGAGAATGGATTACATCTTTGCACCAGATCGTAAACAGTAGAAAATATTTTGCAAGTACTGGATAAATGTTTGTCAGTTGACTTATCTACAGATTTGGTTAAAGCATCCTGCTCCCATTGTTTACTGCTCTCCAAACAAATAAGGTGTGTTTTTGATTGAAAATGTTCCTTTAATTTTTTTCTGAGCGATGCTTGTTGATTCTCCTTAGTTGACCTTGTTGGCCCAACCTGGAAATGTTTCCACTTTCTAGAAACATGAATACCTTTCTCTAATGAGAACATGGATTTTGCACAGTACTCACAACCTAACTTTTTGTCGGATACTGCCAGTCCATCATACTTGTTTTTGAAGTGTCTGTATTGCTGCAAATTCCAGCAGTCAGAAAGTTGTGTAATTTCAGTGGAGGAGATGGACTTGCTGCTTTCTCCAAATTCAAGTAGTGGAAGTGGTTGTGCTGGTGGTGCTGGTGGTGGTGCTTGTGGTGCTGCTGCTTGTGGTGCTGGTGTTGGTGCTGATGACTGTTGTGGATCAACTGATTCCTCGGCTCTTGGCTTTTTGGAGAAGAAAGTGGTCATACTCTGTTGCCTCTTCTTCATTCTGTTAAATAATAATAACTGCAAAAGAAATAGAACAATATTGGACTCAATTGTAATTGTAAGCTGAGGACTACAGGTAACAGAAGGGACCTCTGTTTTCACCCAACAATGTACAGTCTTTTCAGGAAGGATGTCCCCCAACAAACAGGAAATATATAAACAAACAGAAAAGATATAGTCTTTCATCCAAGAAGTTAGCTCAAGAATGAATGCCATCGATAGATTCACAGAGCAATACAGATTTCTTTTTCTGAAATTTAGTTCTCCGTTCAAAAAACAGGAATATATGAATTAGGTTCAGTAATTAGATTAGTCCAAGTAGCTATTCAAGAGTTAGTGGTTAGAAGCAATGCTAAAGCAAGATATGGATTAAAACCAGTAATATTTTGTTGGGTATTTGAAAGGGAATACAATGCATATTTAATTTCACACATATTAGCAGCTGCTGGAATTGTGTTTGCACAAGAGTGGAAAAACAGAGATATGAAAATAGTCTAAGGCAATTTAAAAAAAAGATTCTAAGACAATAAATTAAAATAAACCATTTTAAAAAATTCTATACACAATAAATAAAATATTCTTTAAAAAAACATTAAAAGCATAAAAGAAAAAAATGGGTCACTTACCAGCAGGCAGAATCAGCAGCTCTCCGATGCAATGGATGCAGCAGGGAGCAGGCGGGCGATGAGGCAGCAGGTAGGCTGGACTGAAGGGACAAGGGACAATCGGGTCAGCTAGGCCCGCTGCCTGGCAGGCTTAGCCAGCTAGGCAAGGCTGGGGACTGGGGGGGGGGCGGACAGGCAGCAGGAAACCCTCTTTCAACCACACGGCATACACCAGCCTGCAGCTTTTGAAAGGGAAGGCCTTCAGGTGAAAGCCATGGGCTGGCGTACAGTAGCTTCCCCCTGCCGCCGCCCCCATTTCCACCACATGGCATAAGCTAGCTTTCCACCACCACAGCTCCACTTTTGGCCACAGGCTGGTGTATGCTAGCTTCCCGCCACCACCGCCGCGCCCGTTTCGGCCACAGGCTGGCATACACTAGCTTCCTGACACTGCTGCTGCTGCCGCCGCCCCCCTTTTGGCCACATGCCATACACTAACTTCCCGTTGCCACCGCTGCCACCAGTGCACCCCTTTTGGCCACAGGCTGGCAGATACTAGCTTCTCTGCTGCCATTGCCCCCCTTTCGGCCATGCGGCATATGCCAGTCCATGGCCTGAAGACCTTCCCTCACGACAGCCACTAGCTGGTGTACCCTAACCTCCCACCATTGCCTCCGCCACCCCCTCCTTGCATTTAGTTGCTTACCTGAGGGAAGCAGCAAGCTGCTGGAAGGTGAAACGAAGGGAGTACCCAATCAGCAAGCGTGATGCGATAGCTGCTCAGGAATGAGAAAGACTCTTTTCAAAAGAGAAAGACTTTTTTCAAAAGAGGAATGTTGGCCGTTGGTGCCTCACTGTTAAATGGTTGTTAGAGGTGGGCGGGTCGACTCCAGCCCACTCACTGATTGGCTGGACTCCAGCCAATCAGTGAGCTGCGGGTTGGCTAGTTTAGTGCGGACGGGTGGGGGAGTGAGCGAGCTGCAATGGAATGGACAGGGGTGGGGCGAGCGAGCGGGCGACTTCTAGATCTACCGGTGGAACCTCTTCTAACCGGTGCAGTAGATTTGTGTAAGCTCCTCTACTGAACCGGTTAGAACTGGCAGAAACCCACCCCTGCTCCCTCTCCACAATAGCAATGTACAGCCCTATGCATATAATTCTGCTGCTTTTTCAATTCAGGTAGAAACACTTTTAAACAAAACACTGGCTGCAGATAGCTCTCTTTTTCACATTGCAGGAAAGTTCAGAAATGGCTCAGTGAGTTAACAACTGACTGGCTGATTTGGGGCCAGTCATTCCCTCTCTCAGCCCAGCCTACCTCACAGGACTGTGGTGGGGAAAATAGGAGGAGGAGGGATATTTGGAATATTTGCTGTTTTGAATTACTTATAAAAATAATGATGGAATATAAATAAATAAATACATGATTTTTCTGGAGGATGGTTTTGCTTTGTGGCAAGTCAGCATCCCATTTTTTTTTAAAGTTTAAACATATTTTGAAGAATATATAAATACAGGTGGAATAGATAAATTGCCAAACAACTAGCAAGGTATGTACAGGCATACATTAGCCCTCTGGGTAATGCAACTGGGGACCCCAGGCCTCAGATAATTGGTAGAGCATATAGAGATCCAGTAGTAATTAAATCACCATGCTCTGTCTTTTTTAAATAAAGACAGCCTATCAAATTCAGACAGCCTATCAAAATAGTCAACATGAACAGTTTGTAGGAAAAGTTATCACATGAGCTTATTTAAATAATTGAAAAAAACACTGCATAATAACTGTGTGGAAACAAGGTCCAATATTTTTATTTTCATTAAGTAGTTGTTTTAAATTCTAAGGTACTTCTAAATACTGCCATTAAATACCTTTTGCTCTCAGTTACCAAAAGTGAATAGTTCCAAGATCTAGTGATCTATAGGGTCACTAGGAATTGACATATAATCCGTTCCAAGAGTACAAATATGCAGGGCTTTCACCTTAAAAGTCCCTCATATTATTTTCTAATCTATTACATTTTTTGAGGCCCCTGGCACCTCAAAGTAATGACACCCCACCTCATTCACTGTCCACAAGAGGTTCACTTCCCAGTTCAGCCAATTGCACAGAATGCCAGTCAGGGCCACGAGCAGCCACAGTTCTGGGCCCTTTCTCCACTTGGCTCAAGACCAGCTTGACTCCTATCACCACGTCAACACACCTCATCCCACCCTCAGGGTTGTTTCAAATTGCTTTAGGAAATTTTAGACGATTTTAAAAGGCATGAGACACCTTTTAACTTTCAATTAATCCTGCAGTTGCGATGTTCCCTTCCTTGCCTCCTTTGCTTTGAAAAGTTGTGGGGTGGCTTTTCATCTCTCTGCTGCAACAGGGAGTTGCAGCAGAAGAATGAAAGATCCACATGCAGCTCCAGATTTAGGGGTTGCCGACCCCTGGTTTAGTCTATCCCCCCTCCAAAGACCATCCGTTTCCCTTACATTTTCACAGTTTAACCAACTTTACTTACTATAAGCTCTACTGTTCCTTTTGTTTCCTGCTTGTGGTTATAGCAGGCGTCTTGCTTGCTAGGTTTGTGGTTTTCACACAGCTGACATTTAGCTACATGCTTTTAAAGACAGCTTATAATTTTTCAGTTAAATACATGTTATGCTAAGCATTTTAGA
Source organism: Thamnophis sirtalis (assembly GCF_051295495.1). NCBI lineage: Eukaryota > Metazoa > Chordata > Lepidosauria > Squamata > Natricidae > Thamnophis > Thamnophis sirtalis. The sequence continues at coordinate 47,542,329 of NW_028261392.1, read as the reverse complement.
AACAATACATACTCCATCTTCTTTTGCATATAAGGATTATATATATTTGCATGTAGCGTAATTTGTATATTTATCAATTCCCCACTTTTTACCTTTTATTGATTTATAAATATTTTTCTTTTAATTTATTCAATATTCTCATAGTAATGTTCAAATTGTTTCAATAGCTCTTGGCTCCTTTGTTCATTCTCCTCTGCATCTTTTAAACACATCTCCATCTTTGTATGATGTGGATTCCTTAATAGCATCCATTTAGTTATTGCAGTTTCTATTAATCTTTGGATTAGTTCCCTTACACATGAAATTATACAACATCCTGCTTTTGCTGTATCCCACATATTCTTCAGTGAAGTTTCTTCTTTTCTAATCTCTTTCAAGAAAAAGGCAAGTTCTTTGCGTAAATTGTATAAATTCCTTTTCTTTCAATATTGTTTGGTTCATTGTCCAACGTAACTTCTTTTTTGTCCCTTTCATACAACTTTTATTGGGTTGTGATCTGCCCATGTACTCATTTCAATATTTATTTCTTGTATATTGTGTATTGGTTCAGTTGACATCCATATCATATCTATTCTGGACCAACACATATGTCTATTTGAGTAAAACGTAAATTGATCTTTCTTAGAGTAAATTCCTCGCTAGGCATCTTGAATACTATTTTTTCTTCCACCATTCTTCCACCATTTTAAAAAAGGTTTTGGGAGTGTTTTGCTCACTTTTGTTTATTTTGCTAGTTTTATAATCCAAGTCTGCATCTGCAATTGCATTAAAATCTCCTACAATACATATATGTTTATATTCTAGTTCTATTATTTTCTTGTGAAGTTTACCATAAAACGTATCTTGGTTATTATTTGGTGCATATATTGCCACTAAGAGTATTTGTTTATGGTTCATTGGCAACTCCACCATTAAAATCATCCCTTCTTCATCCACAAATATTTGTTTGGCTTTTCTTGTCTCTTTAATATAAAGAGCTACACCCCGCTTACTTTGTTGCAAGAGGGAAGCATATAACTTTCAAATTTTCAGGTATTTCAGCATTTTTTATATTGCTTTTTAATATGTACTTCCTGTATGCAAATTATGTCCAATTTTAATTTTTCTAATTTGTTAAAAGTTCTTTTCCTTTTTATAGCTGAATTCAGTCCATTTATATTGATTGACAGTAATTTTATTTCTTCTTCCATTATATTTATTTATTTATGGGTTTTGCTGTCCTAGTCACTCTTATCTCTCTCGCTTCTTTTGGCCTTACTCCTTCTCTTATTACTCTTCCCTCCCATTCTCTTGCGTCTTCCTTTTGTTGTATGTCTCTTCCCTCAGTTCTTCATTTCTTCTTGCCATCTAATCTCTCTTTCCTCTAGTGGTCTCAAGTACTGATCATAAATTTTTTCTGCCTTCTCTATTGAATCCAATCTTTGTCAGTGGTGAAATTCATTTTTTTTACTGTCGGTTCTGTGGGCAGGGCTTGGTGGGTGTGGCAGGGGAAGGATATTGCAAAATCTCCATTCACACCACACTCTGGCGCCAACCAGAGGTAATATTTGCCAGTTCTCTGAACTACTCAAAATTTCTGCTGCCGGTTCTCCAGAACCTGAAAGAATCTGCTGAATTTCACCCCTCATCCACTCTATATAACTAATTTAGTTCAATTATGTATTAACTGATTCACTGAAACATTGCATCAAACTTTGTGTTTTTCTTCTAACTGTAGCACTGTGTATGATTTAGATTCTGTGTGTATGAATTTCACCCCTGACACAGAGACACCTCTGTGTCTTTGCTCATGCCAAGTCACCAAAATTCCTTCTGGTATAAGCCATCTAAAGTTCATTCCATTTTGGATTAAACGCTTTGTCAAAAACTGGTATTCTCTTCTTAAATCTCTAACTCTTCTCAGAAATAGCACTACTATTTCTTTCCCTTTATATTTCAAAGGATCATCTGTTGCTCTTTGCAGGATTTCTGTTTTTATTGCTTTCTTCGTAAATCTGATATGAACCTCTCTAGGAAGTTTATTTCTCATTGCATATATAGTGTGCACTCTAAATATTTCATCAATGTCAACCCAAAAAAAATTCCTTAGGTTCTTCCAGTGCCTCTGCCAATAAATCTGCCATTCTATCCACCAAGTTATCTCCCTTTTCTTCTTCCATATTCTGAAATCTCAAATAATAATTAGCTCGATCCATTTCCAAGGATATTATTGTTTTTTCTTTACTTTGATCTGCTGTGAGTCTGTAATCAAGCTCTCCCACTCTTTTTTTCTGTTATTTCAGCTTTCTCTTCTACTTTTGTATATGTTGTTCATTTTTCTCCATTATTTGTTGTAGATTCTCTAATTTATATTCTACTTTTTCATTTTTCTCTTTTATTTTCCCTATTCTTTCCTTCAGATCCTCATGGAGAGTTTGTAACATGGCTTTTAATTCTGCTTGCACAGCATTAGTCTTTTCTTATTGAAGCATGGTTCCACCATTCTCCCACCAGCAAGGCTGGAAGCCACAGACGCAGGCACTGATGATGACGTTGACCTTGTTTTCTTCATATTTATATATTTAAATATCTTGATATTTTTATCCACCAGTAATGTAATTAGATTGTAATTCCAGAGAAAGATGAAGTTGTTACTTGAAATCCAAATCCAATTTCTTAGAATACTTCTTGTCTTCAGGTTCTTCAAACCCTAATCCAAATATATCCCTGGAGCAGGTTTGCAAGGTGACAATTTGTAATCAGATGGCCCATCAAACCCCACAAAACTGCTTCCACTGGTTATTTATATATCAAAAGAAAAGAAAAAAGAATACCCAAAATAGCAATGAAAGTTATCGCTAAAAAGAAAAAGAAAGAAAGAAAGAAAGAAAGAAAAACAAAAAGGAAAAAAATCAGTAAGATGGTAATTCGTAATCCAAATCAGCCCATCAGGTCCCTCAAAAAGGAAAAACAATCACCAAGTTATAGCCAAAGAGAGAGTTCACAGAGCAGCAGCAAAAAAAGAAAAAGGAAGGAAGGAAGGAAGGAAGGAAGGAAGGAAGGAAGGAAGGAAGGAAGGAAGGTCTTATTCCAAAACGTCAGGGGAACACCTTCCACAGTTTTAATTTGTTTTGGTACTTTCCCTTTTAAGTTCCAAGAGTGACACTATTCAACAAAGAAAAGAAAAAAGAACCAGTGTTCTGCTCTCTATTTTAGTTCTTCAGTCAAAACAGCTTCTTATCAATTTAATTCACAGGCTCTCAAGGCTAATTCCCCTTTACTCTTTTATTTTCTAGTTTTCACTTTTGCCTCTAGATGGCACTGTTATTCTGCTCTTTTCTTCCTTCCTCTTTTCATTGTATCTCTCAAAGCAAATTATAAAATACAAGGTTTATTAGAAAAGCAAAGTTAATATAGTCCCGGTAGTTAACCAATATTTCCTAATTTAATGTTTAAGATATCCAGCCCAGATTTTTTGCTTTATTCAAGCATGTCCTTATAGCCAATTTACTTTTTGCAGTGGCTCTTTAAAAAGGCTTTCTTGCCACTTTTTTTTGGAGGTGGGGGAAAGGAGATCCCACATCCACTTTTTGAGAAGAATCTATTCTTCTTTTTCCTTAATTTATTAAATGACATAAATACTTTACTTCCCTTTCTACATATTGCAGTTTAGTTCTTGACACTAAAGGCTTTAATGCTATGCAAGCAACATGGGACAAACATTTGGCTAGGATGCCTTTATTGCTTCTAGTGGATCTCCTGATTGAAACTCTTGTGGCTTGGTTTCTTCTTTTACATTTGGATAGTCTTTTCTTATCATGCTTTCTTTTATACAGCTGGTGCATTTCATTAACTGATCACATGGACTAATTTTTATTCCACTTGCATAGTCATTCTCAGTTAATTTATTTATTTTGTCAGGACTTCTGTGCCCAATTTGTCTGTGCCATATGTGAATCCAATGTGAATGTTTCTCCATCTGGGCAGTATTAACCATCTGATTGCAGTTCAGCTGATACAGTTCAGCTGTGATTTTAGCCTTGCAAGTAAGATATCCCCTTTTGTGATGACACAACTGTCTCCTTTAAAAGTGTGTATTCTTTTACACTTTTGGCTTTCTGTAGTTTTTGCATTCTAACTTTCCAGATTCTGCAATCTATTTTTAAATCACCTTGATTCTTGCACACAAAGGATTTACATGTTTCTTGCTTCATGTAACTGTTTTTATTCCTATTTTTCATCTTTAAAGCAGTCTCTGTGACAGAAGCACTAACACTATTAATGCTTTCCGTTTTACACTTATATTCATCTACAAGTGCCCTTAAAATATTCTAATGTAAGTTCACCATCTGGATGTGCATCAAGTGCTGTGACAAGCATTTCGTAACTTTCTGGTAAACCATTAAAGTCAGTGGTTCTCAACCTTCCCAATGACCCTTTAATACAGTTCCTCATGTTGTGGTGACCCCCAACCATAAAATTGGTGTCTCGGTTCCTAAGACCATAGAAAATATGCGTTTTCCGATAGTCTTAGGCGACCCCTGTGAAATCACAGGTTGAGAACCACTGCACTAAGTAATAGTACTATGACATGAAAATCTTTTATTTCTTCTCCTATACCTCTCAGGTGTTCAACCATTTCCAAGGTTTGCCTTATGTAATCCTGCATATCCTGCACTTTCATCAGCTTGGTTTGGTATAGCTTTCTAATCAAACACTGTGTCAACTCATAAAGCATTTGCATGTCTGTTTATTGATGAGATTAGCTTTTTCATGAACCTTTTGCAATCCTTCCCACATTTCTTTAGCAGTTTTACATTTACATATATGTATGATTTGATCATCTTCTATGCTAAGTTTGAGCTTTCTGATCTTTCTCTAGCCACTCATCTGAAGGGTGTTTTGGCCTACCTCCCTTTTGTTTAATTTCTTATCTTCATGTGACATTGATGTGGAATTTCCCTCATTTTGCAGCATTTTTGTTACTTCATGAAATGTTGAACAAACTGAAGTTTCATCAACAATTACACGTCTACTGATGGTTACCTTGTTTGTGTCTTGGTGTAGAATTCTGTATCCCTTTTAAAATTCATTGTATCCCACAAGTACACCTTCCTTTGAGCAATTCCATTTTGTATGTTTTTCTTTTGGGATGGGCACGTAGACTTTGCTCCCGAAAATTTTTAGAGGCTTAAATTCAGGGCTTTTCCATTCCATTGTTGATATGGAGATTTCTTCATTGATTTTTCTGGTAGTCGATTTTGGAGCTAGCATGCAGTCATAAATGCCTACCCTCAGTATGTAGTTGGCATATCTCACTCAAACACCATGGTTCTTCTACTCGTAACATAGAGTACAATTCATTCTTTCTGAAAGTTCATTTTGTTCTGGGTTGTAAGGAACAGTAGTTTGAAATATTATGCTATGCTTTCTGAGAATCTCCTGTGTATTTTCAACTGTATATTCAGTTCCATTGTGTGTGATGGCTAACCTTTTTGCCATTGCATGCCAAAAGCCAGGGTCATGTGGGGGGTTGTGTGTGGGCGTGCCCACGTCCATAATTATATGCGCCCGCCCCCCACACATGGACATGGGTTTTCCCCAATGCTCCCCCCGCTTTTGCCACGCGATGGCACTGTTTTTCACTCTCCCCAGGCTCCAGACCCTTTCTAAGAGCCTGGGGCTGAAAAAAGCCTGTTTGCCGACTTTCAGTTGGACCGGAAGGCCTGTTTTCGCTCTCTCCAAGCTCCAGAGCCTTTCTATGAGCCTAGGGAGGGCAAAAACAGCCTCCCCCATCTCCCGGAGGCCGGGAACGGGCCATTTCCAACTTCTAGTTTACGCATTGGGCCGTTTTTTGCCCTCCAGAGGGCAAAAAAATTGTCCAATGCGCAAATCAGAAGTTCGGGGATGGACTTCCGGGTTGCCTGTAGGACCATTTTTCTCCCTCCAGAGGCTTCTGAGAAGCCTCCTGAAGCCTCCAGAGGGAGAAAAACGACTCAATGCACAAACCGGAAGTCTGTTCCTGAACCTCCGGTTTGTGCATTAGGTTGTTTTTCGCCCTCTGGAGGCTTCAGACAAGCCTCCGGAGGGCAAAAAATGGCTGAAAATGAAGGCAGAAATCAGCTGGCCAGCGTGTATGCATGCTGGAGCTGACAGGGCAACGTGCCATAGGTTTGTTATCATGGGAATAGAATAACAGAGTTGGAAGGGACCTTGGAGGTCTTCTAGTCCAAGCCCCTTCCTAGGCAGAAAACCCTACACCACTTCAGACAAATGGTTATCCAACATCTTCTTAAATTTAAATATAAATATAATTAAGCCAAATTAAACCTGGTGAACAAATCTTATACTACGATTTCACCAGTTTGTACCCTTTGTGAATAAGACCAAGGAGTATCCAATTGGGCACCTTCAAATCATCTATCAAAACTTTGGGGACATAAAGCAATATTTTGGGCTAGTCAAAGTCAAAGTGTACCTGCCAAGGAATTTCTATTTTCCAGTCCTACCTCACAAATCAGGGGGCAAATTAATGTTTAGTTTTTGTGCAACCTGCACAGAAAAACTGCAAACCTCCCCCTGTACCACAGTGATGAGAAAAGAGCTCTGACCGGAACATGGCGTACTGTTGAATTGAATGTAGCCTTAGAAAAAGGTTACAGAATTGTTGAAATCTATGAGATCTGGCATTTTGAAAGAACTTCAAATGAGCTATTTTCAGGATATATGAACATGCATCTCAGACAGAAACAGGAGGCCAGTGGTTACCCTGAATGGTGCAAAACAGATCAGGATAAAGAGCAATATATTCAGGATTACGAAAAGATGGAAGGGGTCCATTTACGATGTGACCACATTGAAGTAAATCTTGCCAAAAGACAGATTGCCAAACTCTTTTTAAATTCATTGTGGGGCAAGTTTGGCCTGTGCACCAATCACCTGACCACATCAGTGATGACAAAACCTGAGGAATTATTCAAATATCTTTTTGTGCCCTATTATGATGTTTCTTCATGTGAGTTTGTGGATACAGAGACAGCTGTCATGACATGGAAAGCAGCCAAGAACCAACCCACCAAATCCTCATGCACTAATGTATTCATTGCCAGCTTTACGACCGCTTATGCACGGCTAGAATTATACAGACTACTGGAGGAGCTGGGCGATAGGTGTCTATACCATGACACCGATTCAGTCATCTTTGTAAGTAGAGAGGGGGCGTGGACACCCCCTTTGGGTGATTATTTAGGACAACTGACAAGCGAAATTCCACCAAACACTACGATAACAGAGTTTGTTGCGGCCGCCCCCAAAACGTATGCTTATGCTTTGTCCAATGGTGAAGCAGTGGTAAAAGTGAAGGGTATCACACTAAATTGTGGTAATAGCAGTAAAGTTAACTTTGACAGTTTGAAAGAATTGGTAGATGATTATTGTCTGCCTGATGCAGAGAGAAAAAAAGAGATTAGTGTAGAACAGTTGGGAATTGTCAGGGTTAAGAAACAGTGGACCCTAGAAACGAGGGTCCTCCGAAAAACTCTAAAACTAGTGTATAATAAAAGGTTATTAAAGAGTGAGGATTACTGTACACTGCCTTATGGTTATTAAGGATTTTGGAAAATATTGCACAATTTGTACACCCTTTTTCCTGTATTATAAATGGGCCGTCCAATTCTGGCAAATCTTTTTTTATCAAACAAATGTTAGAACATGGTGATGGGGTATTGTCTCAAAGTCCTCAAAATATTGTATGGATTTATAGCTGTTGGCAACCTCTGTACAAAGAACTGCTTAATAAATTCCCTTATATTAAGTTTATGGAAGGTCTTCCGTCTTCTTTTGAAGATGATGTTTTGTTTCCGCCAAATCAAATAACTCTAGCTGTGATAGATGATCTCATGGCATCTGTTGGTAACAGTGACCAAATAGAGAAGGCTTTTACACAGTACGTTCATCACAGAAACCTGGGCATTATTCTCATACTACAAAACCTGTTTTTTCAAGGTAAGAAAATGAGGACAATAGCTCTGAATTCCAAATATTTGGTTTTATTCAGAAACCCCCGTGATCAAATGCAAATTGTCACACTGGCCAGGCAGATGTATCCACTAAGACAAAGTATTTTTTAGAAGTATTCCAAGATGCCACTCACAAACCAGATGGGTACCTATTAGTAGATTTGTCAGCCACCACTCCGGAATCCTATAGGCTAAGAACGGGACTCTTCCCCCTTGATTGGCCTACTGTTTACACAATGAAAAAGAAGAGTAAAAAGTTGTAGCCCGGTTATCTTAGCACTAGTTCATTTAAGATGTCAGAGAGGTTACGTAGAAATTGGGGACTTTTAAAAATCTTAGTAAAGTCCGGACCAAGATAGAGAAAAGCCATTTTATGCAATGCTAATAATGACCTGGTGGGGTCAATAGCAGAAATAGCACTGAACACCATAAAAGGAAATCTTCCTCTGAAACCTTCAGAATTCCGGTCTCTAAAGAGTAAGAAGGGTGTCATTAAAAAGCTGAGTGATAGAAAGGTTTCACTCAAAAAGAAGAAACAGATCATACTTCAGTTGGGCGGTTTTATAGGTCCCTTGCTAGGGGCTGCTATTCCTCTGTTGACTAGCCTGTTAGCAGGTAAACCATGGACCATGCAGAGAAAATGTATCTGGTGTCGCGTCGTCAGATGGAGCAGCTACAGGGCAGGACACCTACTATGGGGACTACAGCCACTAACCGGTTGGATGATGAGATGCGTAACATACTTCAGAGGCATGATTTGAGTGAGGATGACAGGATTTAGCTCTACAATTCTGTACTGCAGAGGTATCTAAGACTGACCAGGCAAAATGAGTCTGAAAAGGACAAACTGAATGTCATTTATCCACCGTGGGAGCCTCAGCCACTTCCAACATTATCAGAACAGCCGCCACAAACAACTCCACAGACCATCACTATGGATGATATCCTAAGCGGTGTGAGCACTCGTTATAGGAAAAATGCAGAACTTTTGCTGAACAAAATGAAACAACACCAGGATGTCTCAACCTGGGATGATCGGGGTACCTTTTTATACAAAGGTGTACCTATTCCCAGTACTAATATTTAAGACTTGGTGAAAGGCACCTCACAATACCGAGCCCCTACTGAGAAGCGGAAACCTAAAGGATGGGATGATTTTATGAATGCTATGGCTGAAGTGAATGTTCCAACTTCTGTGTTGGGGTCTACTGCTGTTAAAGAGCAAATATAAAAGTTGAAAGATACTCTGATTGTTAAGGATGAAACTGCTGCTAGCCCCAACTCTGTTATGACAGCACCTTTTGGGGCGCAGAAGGCGATGTTTACAGGCACACCCACTAGCCCTTGGACAATAAAACCTAGATGTCAGCTCAGGTTTGGTGACTGGCTCAATTTTTAAAATGAATAAAAACACAGTGAATATTAAAACATTTAAATCTTTTTATTTATTTTAGAGTAAGGCATGAATGCCTGCATGCACTGGTGATGGTTACAGGGTCCAAGCCCCCTCCCCACCTTTATAGTTTTTACAAACAGCTTTACCATTTGATCATTTTTAATATCTGCATTGGAGTACATCTTTAAAATATTTTCATAGGTCACTCCTTTAGTACAGTTCAGTAGAAAAAATGCACAGTGTTGTCTGTAGGTCACAGCACTGGGGTGTTGCAATTGTCGTTGGTGAAATGTGTACTTCTCAGCTTGCTGCTCCCAAAACATCACTATGGTGTCAGGAAAGTCATGGCTATCCGGAGGTCTTCCATAAGAATCAAAAAATTCACCATATCCTGGAAATGGAAAGTAGAGGGCCAGCTAGTACTCCCCAGGAAGACTATGAGGATGGGTATTTATGATTAATCCAAAAGGTCTTTTGGTGATTTGTCTCTGGGGTAACAGGTCACAAGGGTAGACCCCTAGAAAGGCCTTATTTCCAGAGAACAAATGGAGGAGCTGCTGTGTATCCATACTCACATATAATCAAAAAGTACATTCCTTGTGTGACTTATTTCAATAAGGTTTTCAAAGATTGCATAGAATATCATGTTAACAGTGTTGGGAAGGGGCTGTGCAAATCTAATTTCGGCTCTGAGGTTGCTGTTCCTGATCAATGAATAGTGCTCAGAGCATCCCTGATCAGGACTCAAGTCAAAACAATACAAAGTATACACTCGGTTAAACTCTTCCCGGTTGATTAACATTGGTCTGTCTTTCATGCCTTTGCCTGTTGCTTGCACCATCTGCATGTACTCTCTCACAAAAAGACCATGCTCATAATCGGGCTGAAGAGGCTTTGCGGGGATCTGTTCGTCATCACAATGCAGGGCGCAAAATTGACATTGCAGTGTTGAAAATTGAATGGATTTCTTTCATAATCTCCACTAAAAACTGCATTGTCCACAAACCCAATCACTAATTGTTTAGGCAGTTGACCCAGAAATAGATTTTCCTGATTACACACAAGACTACCTGCGGGAATGCTGTAAACCTTCATCCCCACTCGATCAATGGGGTATTTGGCATTGGAGGTGAGCAAACCTTCTGCATGGCCAAGGCACACTCCCGGGGCTACTTTCACACGTTTTACAAAGAGAGAAGCTGCCAGGAGTTGCACTTTGTAATTCTCATTGCCATCCTTCATCATGCAAAATTCATTTCTGCTTCTTGTGAGTTTGACTTTCACATCTATGCCATTAATTAGCAGTCTGTCTTGAAAAAACAGATCGCTATGCAGAGGCCCAAGCAGGTCCAATTTTCGACTACCGGCCGTGTGTCTCGCTCTCGCTTTGAAACCAGAGTTCCCAGCTGCTGTCAGTAGAGTACTCTCCATGAGATCTGAGTCATCTTTGTAAAATCCCCCAGAAGTAAATTGGGTGCCCAATGCATCACCACCAAAGTTGAGAATCAGTTCAATTACGGCCCTATACGAATAGCAATGATGGCTCTGGGTAATGAGTCGATCTCCCAAGGTAACATCCAGCTGGTTAAACAGAGATGCTATGGGGTAGTTGGCCAGGGCCACCCTTGCCCCATCATCAATATCCGACCCATCCACTTTTACAATCTTGCAACTCACATACAGGAGGGTGTTGTTTAAATCCGTGTAATGCTCACCATGCCCCGTGATGAAAAATTCCAGGGGTCCGTTGGGGGTTAGCACTGATAAAGGGGGGATCTTGATATAGGTACTGTTTTCAATACTGGTCTGTGTAGGCGCCAGTTGAAAAAGATCCAGTTCAGATTTGACACATTCCTCTGAAGCAGAATGAATAAATGACATAATGTATTAGAATATGTCTTCCTTGTCACAGTGTTTCCTCTTGTGCACACATCTCCTCTTGGTATGACGGGGCTTTTTCACAAGTCTTCTCTTTTTAAATGGAATAGGCGGGCCCGATGCGTAATTCTTCCTGGCTATGGCCAGCCCTGATCCATCCTGCCCATTCTCAACAACACGGGATACAAGATGCCCCGCAACATCTCTGGAGATGTTTTTGGTGGCAGATTTCACATGCGGTTTTATGATTTCTAATCCTTGCCTCAAAAAAGGCATTGCTTTTCGAAAAAGTCCACGGAACAACCCTCCTAAACCAGTCCCATACATAATGGGGGCTCCTCGGAAGCCTGGAAGGCCTCCCCCAGCTTATGCCCTGTAGTAAGCCACATAGTTTTGAGGTCTTTTGTGCTCCTTGTTTACAAACATCCTTCACTTTTCCAAGGCCTAAAATGAAGCTTGACAATCACCTTCCCGTGATAAAAATGCACGTTTTTGTCCTGGTCGGTTTCGATTTCTATAGTAATGGTATCGATGTGATGTTTTCTGACTGGCACATAATGTGGATGGTCATAGGTCATAGTTATGAAATCATTGTCTTGTCCCTGCACCGGTACACAGCGTAGTAACGGCACATAGAAGTCACCTACTATCTGGAGCTCTACAATGTCTGTGTAAACATATAATGTGCTGAATCCAGGGAACATACCTAACAGATGTCCAAGTTCACCGCTAACTAGAATGGTATGCGGTTCATCTCCTTTAAGATTAATTTTCCGACCCACTGAATCATAATGTAGGGTTGTCTTAGGTCCATCCTTGGCATTTGATATAAGTTTGTTCATATTTTCTAACAGTTGTCGGATGCTATTATAGTACCTGCTTCTCAAAGAAAAATGCCATTTCTTTCTCTCGTTAGCAATTTCAAAATATCCAGGAGAAGTTAATGTATGCAGGTTTGCTGATACCCCTTTTCAAATTTACCCTTCAGTCTAGATACCCTGAAATGATCCCCCACCTTAAGACATTTTTCCTTTCTTTTACTTTTTAAACCTACACCATAAAGTCTCAGCCACACATCCCTTTCGTTAGACAAATTTACGGTTTTAGGAGCAGTCCCAATGCTACAATGCTATTGTACTGCTACAGTGCTATTGTATGCGTCCAGTCCGGCCGCTAGGCGACCTCCCTGCAGCCTCCTCGCCCAGCAAGGGGGAAGGTTTGGGGCAAGGTGTCCTCCGCTTCCCCCGTCCCAGCAGTGGAGCGCGGGTGCTGGGTATCAAATGCGTCTCCCTCGCCTGCGCTTGAGACCCGCAGCCGAGGCAGCACCAACTTCGGAGGAGGGGAGGGAGCCAGCTGAGAAAAAAAGACCCCCACCCTCTTCTGCTTCGGGGGGGTCTCCCCACTTACCATCGGAGCGGCGGGGCAGGGAGAGATCGGATCCAACCCCCTCCCCTGCCTGGGCAGGCCGGAGGCACGGAGGAAGGTGAGCAAGAGGAGGCGCCCAGGTTGCTGCGCCCATCACCGCCCCACGCCCATCTCGGTGCCCGCCTGTCAAAGCGGTGACGCGGAGCAGCCAAGCGCCGATTGGGGGGGGACGCCGGGCAAGGGAAGGCGGGGGTGGAGGAGCCGTCTCTAGCTCCGCTGGTGCCAACCCGGCCCTTCCCACTTCAGAGAGAGAGAGGGACACCCGCTGCCCAGTGCCCACCCCGGCGGAGAAGGCACGTGGGGCTTTGGGCTGGTGGGCACCGTGCAACAAAACCTCCCCCCTCCCCCGTCAGGTGGCAGATGTTGCTGATTGCGGGTCAGTTTTGCCAAGGTGGTTGTGAGAACAGCATTCATAGGGAAAGCTGGCTTCACCTGTTACAGCAGTGATGGGGAAATCTTTTGGGCTCAAACATTCGGAAAATGTTTAATTTCACTCTCCTGGTGCGTGTGTGTGTGTGTGTGTGTGTGTGTGTGTGTGTGTGTGTTGCACACATACAGACATCCTTGACCAAAGAGAAACATTTCTTTTTCAAATTCATTCATTAAAAAATAATGCACTTCAATCATATGTGGTGTTAAGTATTGCACAAAGAAACAACATAGGAAAGGAAAGAAGGGAGGGAGGGAGGAAAGGGGAAGACAGGGAAAGAGCAGAAAGACAGAGAAGGTGAAGGTAGATAGGCAGAAGGAAGGAAGAAGGAAGAAATAGGAGGGAGGGAAGGTGAAAGGATGGAAGGAGGAAGGAAGAGAAGCGAAGAGGAAGAGAGAAATGGAAAGAGCAGAAAGACAGAGAAGGTAGATAGGCAAAAGAAATGAAGCTGAAAGAATGGAAGGAGGAAGGAAGAGAAAATGAGGAAGGGAGTGAGTGAGGAAAGAAGAGAGGATGGAAGGAGAAAGGAAGGAAGAGAGGGAAAGAGCAGAAGACGGATAAGGTGAAGGTAGATAAGCAAGAGGAATGAAGGAAGAAGTGAGGTGTCTCGAGGAGGGGGAAAACATTTAGTGACCAAAGTTACAATGGCATTGAAAAAAGTGACTGATGACCATTTTTCACACTTAGCGACCATTACGACCATTTTTCACACTTAGCGACCATTGCAGCATCCTCATGGTCACGTGATCAAAATTTTGTTTGGCAACAGATTCGTATTTATGCTGGTTTCAGTGTCTTGGGGTGACCTTTTGACAAATATAAAATTTTTAATCAAGCCCCCCCCCCCCCCCCCGGTCAATGGTATCCCTCTTTACCAATCTGAAAATCTGGTCACCTTAGGGTTGACATAGTCCTTGATTTATAACCAGTTGCTTAATGACTGTTCAGAATTATTATGGACCTTTCCAGGGGTACTTATGACCTGGTTCCAAAGTTCCAAGAGCTGCCTTTCCCTGTGGTCCCATGACTGCATTTTGGACACTTTGCAACCAGCCTGCATTCTCACACTGCCTGTGTTTTTTGACATTTTTGCCAAAAACTGGCATTTATTTCTGGTTTTCAGCAAAACTGGCCCATAGTGAACAATTGGTTCACTTAACAACTGTGGCATTTGCTTAACAATGCTGCACCCAAAATCGGTCAACTTTCTGTGTCAGCAATTCCTTTAACAACTTCCATAATTCCAACCTGAGTCCTTCATTTTGATTCTTTTTAAAGTTTGAATCATCCAATCTTTGGGATCAAATCCTTACAACTAATAATTATGGTAAGCACAACAATTCAGGTAAGCACAACAAATAAACTCTATCATAACAATTAACATAAAAATCCTAAAAAATATTTTTGAGTCATGCAAAATTGGATAGCCAGCGGGTTAGGCAGTTCTACCAGCCATCTTCCTCTTTGATTGAACGAACATATTGTAATCATTCTTGCCTTGCGGACTCTGAAAAAGTGGGGTCTCCCTATAAAAAGGTGGCACCAGAAGAATTGCTTACATTTAGAATAGGATAGGCTAGGATAGAACAGAACAAAGTAGAATAGAATAGAGCAGAGCAGAGCAGAGCAGAATGGAATCTGGAAGGGACCTCGGAAGTCTTCTAGTTCAGCCTCCTGCTCAAGCAGGACAACTATACCAGCGATGGTGAACCTTTTTTGGTTTGCGTGCCATAAGTGGGGAGAGCGCAGGGGGGTTGTGTGCGGGTGTGCCGCACCCATAATGCAATGTGCGATCCCCCCAGTGCCCGTGTGCGCACTACAGGAGCGACCCCCCATTTTTTGCATGCTTTCTTTGCCCTCCCCAGGGTCCAGAGGTTTTATAGGAGCCAGGGGAGGGCAAAAACAGCCCCCCCACCCCCTGAAGGCCCTCCCGAGCAGTCAAAATGACCCTCTGAAAAAAACGGTAGTCCGTTCCCAAACTTCCAGTTTGCCCATAGGGCCATTTTTTTGCGCTCTGGAAGCTTCAGGGAAGCTCATGAAGCTTCCGGAGGGCCTCCAGGGGGGGCTCTTTCCACCTTCCCCAGGCTCCTATAAAGCCTCTGGAGCCTAGGGAGGGTGAAAAATAGCTTTAAAAAAGGGTGAACTCAGCTGGCCAGCACGCGCATGCACGCTGGCCAGCTGACAGGGCAGCACCTCATGTGCCCTGACAAATGGGTCCACGTGTCACCTGTGGCACGCGTGCCATAGGTTCGCCATCCCAGACCTATACTATTTCAGATAAGTGGCTGTCTAGTTTCTTGTCTAAAGCTTCCAGTGATGGAGAGCCCACAATTTCTGAAGGCAAGTTGTTTCACTGCTTAATTGTCCTCACTGTTAGGAAGTTTCTCAGTTCCAGGTTGCTTCTCTTTTTGGT
This sequence comes from Thamnophis sirtalis, assembly GCF_051295495.1. Lineage (NCBI taxonomy): Eukaryota > Metazoa > Chordata > Lepidosauria > Squamata > Natricidae > Thamnophis > Thamnophis sirtalis. Next base: position 47,526,790 of record NW_028261392.1, on the reverse strand, counting down.
TAGTTTCCATCCATTATTTCTTTTCCTGCCCTCTGGTGCTTTGTAGAATAATTTGACCTCCTCTTCTTTGTGGCAATCACTCAAATACTGGAATACTGCTATCATGTCATCCCAAATTCTTTTTTTCTTTAGACTAGCCAAACCCAAATCTTGCAGCCATTCTTCATATGTTTTAGTCTCCAGGTCCTTGATCATCTTGGTTGCTCTTCTCTGAACTTTTTCCAAGATCTCAACAGTATAGACTTTTTTCAAGTATGGTGACCAAAATTGGTTGCAGTATTCCAGATGTGGTCTTACTAAAGTTTTATAAAGTGGTTCTAGTACTTCACATGATCTTGATTCTATGCCTCTGTTTGTACAACCTAGGTTTGTATTAGCTTTTTTGGCTGCTGCTGCACACTCATATTAAAATTATCATCTACTAGGACTCTGAGGTACCTCTCATAGTTACTGTTTTTGAGCCAGACTCACCTAATCAGTATTTATACCATTGATTTTTCCTGCCTAAATGTAAAACTTTGCTTTTCTCCACATTAAAATTCATGTTGCTGGATAGGGTCCATTGTTCAAGTTTGTCAAGATCTTTTTGGATCCTGAACTTGTCTTGGGGAGTGTTAGCTATTCCTGCCAGTTTAGTGTCATCTGCAAATTTGATGAGTTCCCCTTCTATTCCATCATCTAAATCATTTATGAAAATATTGAAGAGTGCTGGGCCTAAGATGGGTCCTTGTGGTACCCCACTACTTACCTCTCTCCATGTGGATGTAGTGCCATTAAGGACTACTCATCAAGTACAGTTTGTCAGCCAGCTGTAAATCCATCTGGTGATGACGTCCAGGGGTGGGTTGCTGCTGGCATTACTGCCGGTTCGGCGTGCAAACAAAATCTTATATATAGTGCAATTCCATCTCCTCTTTTTGTTGATCTGTTTCTTTTGAACAATTTGTATCCACCCATCAGTACATTCCAGTCATGTGTTTCATTCCACCAGGTTTTGGTAATGGCAACTATGTCATACCTACACTATTGCTTCTAATTCACCCTGTTTGTTCCCCAGGTTTTGAGCATTTGTATATAAACATTTATGTCCTTTATGCCTGTCCATGGGTATGTTTCCTGCATCTCATAATTGTTTAAGTTTTTCTATTATTTTTCCTCATTCCCTACCTCATGGTTTGATTTTTCTTGGGATTTATGATTGGTTTTGTGTTCTAGAGAGTCTAAAGATTTGTCTTTTAAAGACAAGGATTCTAAGGATTTTACTTTTGTAGTTAGCCCAACAAAGAACTTCAGAGCAGAAATTGATTGGTTTAGAGATAGTCATCTCTCCAGTTACATCACAAGAATTGAAGCATCCAATAATATGCGAGCATAGCCATAGAAAAGAGCATTGTTTGCAAGGGAAAAAACATCTCAGCATTTCTCAAGGTTGGCTCGATTATCTTCTTTGTTTATGGAGGCCTGAGAACAGCTAAAAAAAGAAACTGTTATCACGATGTATCAAATGCTCTCCTGCCAGTCCTGGTTAAGGCTTCTGGCACCTTATTAACATGCATTTTTAAAAAGCAAATTTAAAATACAAGAAAGCCCATGTTGGTTAGCCATATTGTTGTAACAACACTACTACAAAAACCATGTTTCAATTACTACAGAGTTCATCCTATGTGGCTCTTATTTCCCCTTTGAGGCTAAAATCTATACTCAGATTTGATGTGGATTTGGCCTTGCCTGTACTGATGGATGGATGTATTTAGAACAGAGATAGGAGAAAAATTACACCAGAAATTCTCTAAAAATTTCATCACTTTTATTATGTTTTATATTTTATGTTTCTTAAACATAAAACAAGTTAACAGGACTGCCTCTACAAAGAGAAAGGCACATGCAAATTTGTTATTTATTTCACATCTGCCAGGTTACTTCTTGTAAATCTGTTCATCCAACATCAAGTTTCACAATATTGATCATGAGGGGTGCTTAATCTCAGCTGTCCATTGGAGTAGCCTGTTGTTCTTAACTTTATTCAGTCTTATTGAGTTAGAGCTACAACAGAAGAATTACCGGGAGATTAAAAAAAAACTTTTAGATCTTAAAAAAATCCATCTGAGATGCCTTCAATTTATGGGACCTTAAGAGCTTCACCTTATGGAACTTATAACTGTCATATGTTTCAGGAAGGTACAGTATGTACTTCAGTGGTGGGTTTCAAATTTTTTTAGAACCTATTCTGTAGGTGGGGGCTGTTTTGTGGGAGTGGCTTGGTGATCATGTGACTGGGTGGGAATGGCCAAGTCGATATCACTGAATTCTTTGCCCCAAAGAATGACCTACAAAAAGAAGATATAAAAAAGGAAATTTATCATTTTGTGCACTTAGTACTTAAATAAGAATAAAATAAGTACACAAAACAATAAAACAGGTACTTACAGAGAAAATATGGGTGTCCTACTTTTTCAACATTACTGACCACTTTACACACACTCTTCCAGCCCTCTGCCTCTTCACTCTTCCTGGATTCACTCAGACGTTTTTAAAACCCACAACACAGCACACTCTTCCAGCAGTCCCTCTGCCTCTTCCCTCTTCCCCAACACCCCTCACCCCCACCCTAGCCACTCAGCAGTTCGTTCTTCTTCTGGTTCTTCTTCTGAGAACTTTTCGGCAGCATGGTGTGGATGGGTGGGGAGAATGAAAGAGCAAATGAGGGGAGGGAGCGTTCTGGTATGGTGCCTCCTGACCAACCGGTACAGGAAGGCACGCTAAATTTCACCATCCGGTACGGCCTTACCGGTCCATACCAGTTGAAACCCACTCCTGATGTACTTCTTTTCAGCAGGGAAATACAGAACAATGTTTTTGCAAAGAAATTAGATAGCTGCATGAGTAAAGTGGTTAGAATTGTAATCAACATGTGGGTGGTTTTCATAGGCTGGGAAAGTTATTTTTCATTCGAATATTGCATGGTCACATGTTAAACTGATCTGTAGATAAATGCAGCTTTCAGCTAAGACAATATTTGCTCTTTTGAGCTTAATGAGGGAGATTTGAACAGATGCATCCTCCCCTTAGCTTCATTAATAAAAGGCAATGTTAACTGCATCCCAAATTGACATGACCTTTTGCTTCCCACAGGATCTGGCACAAGATAATATAAGATAACAGATTTACACAATTAATTGATGTAAACTCAAAGATACATAATGTTCAGAGAAGCTTCCTCCTAGGTAAGTGTGTACTGAATAGGAATGAATGTGTTAGAAAAGAGAAATCCTTTTTCTGTTTTTTTTTTTTTACTTAACCCAAATAGGACATGAAGGAATATAAACTGTTCTCAAATGGCATCTGAAAATATTGATGATGGTGATGATGATGATAAACATCTTAATTGGCCTTGTGTGTCCTACACTTGATTAGGAAGTCACCACAGGCTTTTGTTTATGTACGTATATTGCAAAGGATCTGCAGAAAGTTTTTTTTTTTTTTTGGCAAAGTCTATTGTAGCCAGTTGTATTTTTCCTGTCTCTGTTCTAAATACATTCATCCAACAGTACAGGCAAGGCCAAATCCATATCAAATCTGAATATATATTGAAACTACAAAGGATACAAAATCCAGTTTAATCTAAGAGTTGCTGGAGCCACAGTAGTAGAAAACTTCATAGATGCCAATAGTTAAGATTGGTTTCTTGAGTAAATTTCTTTGGGCAACTTCAGACAATGATTAGAAAAATACAGGAGATCATGAACCGAACTTAGAATGGATTTTTTAAAAATAAACAATGCTGAAAATGGCCAATCACTTTCTTACAGTAATATTCTCACATACTGCTTGTATTGTCTTTTCAAGTCCATATAAATTCCTCCAGTTATGTTTGGTTAAAACTTTTATAGTTTAATATAATAAACCCATATACACGATTAACAAAAATTGGCTTACTGATACCAAAATAAAATCCTTTAAATTATTAATATAGATTAGATAGATTAGATAGATTAGATAGATTAGATAGATTAGATAGATTAGATAGATTAGATAGATTAGATAGATTAGATAGATTAGATAGATAGATAGACAGACAGACAGACAGACAGACAGACAGACAGACAGATTCCCATAACATATATATATTTCTTATATCTATTTTCTTAAAATGCAGAATGTATTGGGATTGTTAAAATTATATTTCTAGGAGTATACTTTATTAGGTGATTCTAACAACTTTTTAATTTCACCTTTACATGGAAGATGTTTATTACTTTGTTTTGATTTCTAGGGATTCAGTGTGAATATTGTTACATTAGATCTTGTTTCTGCTCTTCATGAGGCTTGTCTGGGTGGACACATTGCTTGTGCAAATGTATTATTGGAACATGATGTTCCAGTATGAATGGGACCATGAATTGGCAACTTGCTGTAAGTTTAACAGAGCATTATGATATTATGCCAGAGATGAAGCTGAGAAACAACAGTTATTGTTTCTTCTTCTGCATCTAAATTAATCTTATTTTCCCCCTGAACTCAGAAAAAGGGAGTTATCTTTTTCCATGCTTAGAGATAATGTGACCATGGAGAAATGGCATTCTCCTGTTTGGAGGCAAATCATTCAGTTTCTTTCTTTGCATTTGATGAAAGAATGATGGACCATATAAATGATTTGCACATATGGTGACCCAACCAATAGCTCGAAATGTTCTATTAAGCAATAAAAGTATAAAGCTACTTTGTTTTCAGCTTATCCTAGTAGAAGACTTGCTCCTAGCTAGCAATTTGTACTTCTTCTTCTCTGATTTGCTGGTAAGAACCACATGGTGTTTTGTATCAAGAGATCTTTCTGCCTTGACTAGCTGAAAATTATTTTCCACCTACAGTCTGTCATCAGATACACCTTCTACATAAGAAAGAACTGCATGTTGATAATAATATTTAACGTCAATACTCTTATCAAGATTATTATTAATCAAACATTTTATATTGGCAGTCCCAAGAGGTGACTTTGTTGAAGGGTACAAGTCTGTCTCTCTGTGTGATATGCCAGTCCTCATTATTTGCCTGTTTACAAGCCTTTTAACAAGGCTTTTAATGTTTTTATGTTTTTGCCAACAACTAATCCACATTCTTTCTTGTTTTTAATGGGTTATTGTTGGGAGGGAGTAGTTTTTATATTATTATGTTTTTAATTTATATTTTGTTCTACTTTAACAGTTCTGGAATTTTTAAAATAATGGCATGGACATATTTTAACAGATAATCCTGGCTGACCCATACTCTTTACATGTTATTATAAATGCAATGTATAATCCTCATAGTATCTCTTTGTATTCTTGGTAACCTTTGTGCATTACTGGCAAATCTTGCCTTTTCCTGCTGTAAGTGAATACTGCAATGGTAAATGGAATTACACTTGTTTAATGTTTGCTGCAGTGGCAGTGCAGCTTTTGTTGATATGCTCTTGAATTTGGTGTAAGACCTCAATTAGAGCACCACTTTGCTTCACCAATTCATGAAGCTGTAAAGAGAGGTAATTCTGGAAACAAATACAGGGCTGCCTGTTCTGGAAGCAGAAATCCATGTGTGCAATAGCTAGCAGCCAAAGATTCTTTAGTATCTCTGTATCCATTTTCCTCCAAACAGTTTTTCCAGGAGCAAGCATTTTCACCTAAGGCAAGATATATGTACCTATTTACGTACGTACGTACGTACGTACGTATGTACATACATACATACATACATACATACATACATACATACATATTCTCTCCCTCCCTCCCTCCCTCCCTCCCTCCCTCTGTCTCTCTCTGATAACCCAGTATTTATAGATGTCAAAGCGTTTGTCTGACAGGGAGCCATTGAGAGGGACCTTCCTTACCCCTACTCACATGCCCATCACCCCTTCCCTCTCCCTTCCCCCTCCTATGCGTGTCTCTTTCCTACCATCTCTACAATCCTGGCATTTCGCCCCAACTCCATCAGATACTTCCCCATTGGTTCACTGAAGGGTGAACGCCACAGCTGGCTTTCCAGAAGAAGCTGTAAAGGAACTGACATCACAAACAATTGCCGCTCTAGGATGCTAAACTCACTCTTCTTAACGGGCCAGGCATTCCAGAGTTATGCTGGAACACACACACAGACACACACACACTCCAGGGGTGTCTCCCCCCCCCCGTATTTGTCCAGATCAAACATAATTTCTAATGTTGGATTTTCGCCCTCACCAGAGAGCAGTACAGTAGAAGCCACTGAAAGGCACAACAGGCTGCAGCTTAACATAACATACACCCCAAGGGGTGTCAGGGGTGTCTTACACCTACAGTATTTTTCTCCAAAAAGTAAGTCATCTGTGTACCAAGTTGGTTGAAATTGCTCGAGGTGTTCCAGAGTTATATATACCTAGATAAATATACACTTTTTAATAGCACTTTTTTTGTCAATGCTGCACACATATTCAAAGGAGCAAGGTTTTGATCACAACGCTACAACCATCATTTTGTCTGTTGACCCCACCTATGTATGTCACAGAAAAAGAATTAAACTACTACTAAAGCTTGGTCATCATAGTGCATTTTTGGCCTAGGTTTTGAAGAATATTTGACTTTACCAGCATGAGGATCTATGGCTCTTCCTGTACAGCAGATCCCGTAATTTCTGTTAGTCATAGCCAATGGGCCAATAGGGAGATTGCTGGATATTATAACTTAATAACATCAGGAAGGCAGGTTTTCCTATTCTTGGCTTATATAAGCAATTTCCTTTGTTTTCTATGCATGGAAATACCTGCAGGAAGAGTTTAACTGTTCTGATTGTATTTTTTTCTTTCTTTTTTCATTTCATACCAGGGAAAAGTTCACTTTATATTCTATCCTGAAAAATTTAGCTATAATCAATAATAATAGAGCAATTAACATGCTGTTAGTGTTCAGCAACATTACATATTTTAAGAATGGCAACGGAAATTTTCAACATCTTACTGAATTACACAATCTGATAATTGTGTAGATGCATATTTAAGTTATAAATATAGTTTTTACATATCTTGGACCATAAGTGAAACCAGTGCTTATTTTAAAAAACCATGCTAAATATATGCCAGTAGGAAAAAGCATTTTTGAGTAACGACAAAACTGTACATTAATTTGCATTGCAATCACACTCCAGAGTGAGATATTGATTATTTTGGAGTAGCAATTTTTAGTACCCATAAAGACAATAATAAAGTGTTGAGCTATCAAATCAAATTCTTATCACAGGTAAAACCAGCATAAACATTTTGTGGATTAAAATAATGACAATTAAAAATTGCAGAGGTTCTCTATAAATATAGAGTTCATCTATATTTATATCAGCCATTCTAATATCTAGAGATCTTGTGTAACTTACAGTATTTAAATATTTAGTTTCTATTACATTTTTCAAAATTCCTATACATAATTATAATTGCAGTTACTTTCTCTGTGGCTTACCAGACCTCAGTGTATGCATCAGCTTCTTAAATGAATCTACATTTGGATCTGTTGGAAGAAATGTCCATCTGGGTTCAGTTCCAAGTGGAGAGAAAGAAACTGGAAAAATTCAGTTTGTTCCTGTGTTCCTGTTCCTGTGGAAGAAATGTATCCTATTGGTTGTCGGACTCCCAGGGGGCTATGTGGGGTCTTAGCTAATTTTGTAGGCTGTCTGTGTCCCAGGCAATGAAGGGGCTTTAGCCAATTCCTATTATGGCTGAGGGCTAATCCTACCTTAGTTGGATCTTGGGTAAGGGTATTTCCTTATGAATAGACCTAGCCATCTCTTTATCTCTTAAGTGCCGATATCTGCTATGTGCTACTGAGGAGGGTGGGAACTATTAAGAGTAAGTTGCTTCTGGCCTCAAAAAAACCCCCATGTTTCTCCATTTCTCAGCCAGGGAAATATAATATTCTGCCTTTTTAATATTTCTTAGAATATTTCATTCTTTTAGGAGAGAGGTGGGTGCTAAATTTCTACAGATCTGAACAGCATTTCTGATTTTGTGTTAACTCATTAACATGTTAATTTGCTTTAAAAAGCACAATTAGAGAACTAAAATTACATGATTAATATTTGCAGTGATTTGGCCTTCATATTATGCACAGTGTGCAGTTCATGACAATTTTCAAATAACACTTGAACAAAATGAGTCATTTAGCACATTTTTAATGATATGGGCTATACTTTTTCCAGCTTTAAAGAAGCGGTGAACATATAAATATTTAAACTAGTACAGGCAGATTGCGTGAAGTAAAATGCAGATTCATAGGAAACTACTGTGATTATCTTCCATAAAGATAAAGGGTGCAAATTTTTCCAAGCCTGATTCTAATGCATTAGTGAATGTTCTTCTCTTCTCCTGTCACTAGAGAAGAATATTACTTGGGAAATATTCTTTTTTTTTTAAGAGAGCTTTTTTATTTTTCTTTAAAAAAAAAAACACAAACATGTCATCATTTGTCAATCATTAAGACATTGAAGTACAATTTTTTTTTTGTTGTGTATACCCCTCCCTCCCTCCACCCCCCCATCCCCCCTCCTCCTTCCCCCCCCCGACTTCCCAGAACCCGTACACGGTATGGATTTTTAACTAGCACAGTCTAAAATCTATTGAGAAAAAAGAAATAAAGAAATTAATGACATTCTAGATTGAACTTAGCTTCTTCTTACTGAACTGACTTTTAACAGTTTAAATCATTTCTGATCTTAAGCATAGGCTAACTGGAATTTCTTAGTCCCGTATTTATTTTGTATATAGTCAATCCATTTTTTCCAGTCTCGTTTATATCTCTCATTTGAATGATCTTTGAGATATGCCGATATTTTAGCCATTTCAGCTAAGTTTGTTACTTTCAATGTCCATTCTTGGATTGTAGGCAAGTCTTCCTTCTTCCAATATTGCGCCACCAACAGTCTTGCTGCAGTTATCAGGTGCAAAGTCAAATTGGTCTCTACCACTGTAAAGTCAGTACATATACCTAGTAAAAATAACTGAGGACTAAACTTTATCCTTCTTTTAAAAACATTTTGCATGACCCACCATATTTTTATCCAAAATGCCTTAACCTTTTGGCAGGTCCACCATATATGATAATATGTAGCATCGAGAGAACCACACCTCCAACATTTAGGCTGTACATTCGGATACATAGAAGCCAACTTTTTAGGATCTAAATGCCATCTATAGAACATCTTGTAAAAATTTTCTCTCAGATTTTGAGCTTGTGTAAATTTCACATTTCTTACCCAGATTCTTTCCCATGTATCCAACATTATTGGTTCCTCAATATTTTGAGCCCATTTTATCATACAATCTTTAACTAATTCTGTTTCCGAATCCATCTGTATTAATACATTATATATCCTCTTTATATGCATTAAGCTTTGATCTCTTATTTGTTTAAACAGATTATCCTCAACTTGAATAAAACCAATTTTTTTGATCTATTTTCCACCTAGCCTGTAATTGCCCATACTGGAACCATGTTTGAACTACCTTCTCCTCTTTTAATACCTCTAAAGATTTTAATTGTAATACCCCCCTTTCCGAGGTAAGAAGCTGTCTGTAAGTAATTCTGTCCTGTTTTTGTGCTGTATTCATATTTTCAATTGCGTGTCTAGGAATTGCCCACATGGGTATCTTGTCATTTAATTTATATTGGTATTTCTTCCAGACCCGCAATAAAGCATTTCTTAAAATATGACTTTTAAAGTTCTTATCCAATTTTTTGTTGAATAACAGGTAAGCATGCCAACCAAATAGCAGATCGTGTCCCTCAATGTTCAATATTCTATCATTGGTTAAGTGAATCCAATCACTAATTACAGATAATGCCACTGCATCATAATATAGTTTTAAATTAGGTAGTTTCAATCCTCCTCTCTCACGTGCATCTTGCATTATTTTCATCTTTACCCTCGGCTTCTTTCCTGCCCACACAAATTTGTTAATACCCTTCTGCCATTCTAAAAGGTTCGCATCTTTTTTTAGTATAGGTAACATTTGGAAGAGAAATAAAAATTTTGGTAGAATGTTCATTTTCACTGCCGCTATCCTACCCAGCAAAGATAGGTGCAATTTCTCCCATTTTTTCATCTCTGTCTGTATGCTATGCCAAAGTGGTTCATAATTATGCTTATATAATTTCCCATTTGAAGTTAAAATGTTAATTCCAAGATATTTGACTTTTTTAACTACCTCACATCCTAGCATCACTCCTAATTCTTCCTTTTGTTTAATATTCATATTTATAGCTAATATTTTGGTTTTTCCTAAGTTTATTTTAAAGCCCGACACTTGACCATATTGATTAATCATATTCATTAAAACCATACTGGATTCCTGCGGTTGTTCCAATATTATAACCAAATCATCCGCAAAAGCGCGGACTCTATATTCTTGCTGCCTAATCTTGATCCCTTTTAAACCATCCAAGCCCCGTATTGGGAAATATTCTATGTAATTTCTACTAAAATACTTTTCTATGTAGAGCAGAAAATTCTAAAACAAGATGAAAACACTGATTGCTGTGTTAGGGATCTGCAAGTTTTTTTTTTTTTTAAAAACAACAACCATAGAACAGAAAACACTCTGTTAACCTATTTCAAACCCTACTATCTGGACTTCATTTGGATTCTGTTTTTTTTTAATCAGAAGCCCATGAGTTCTAGTCACTTTTTCTCAGACCTAGGAAGGAGGCAAATCATTTCTGAAAATACTTGCCAAAAATCTTCAGGGACTTGTTTAGGGAGTCTCTGAATTGGACACAATTGAACAATAGGGGGAAAAAAACATACCGTAATCTTATACCTATAGTTTAGTATGTTTTCCCATTCCAATAATTGGTTTATAGCATTACTTTTCAATATGTTGTATTAGTAAAAGTTTTCATTCAAATAAGTATCAGTAATGTATTTCAGGAAATGGGAATCTAACAACAAAAAGAGGAATAAATGAAATTCAGATTAATATTCTATAATTTTGAAACAAACATTTTTTTTATATTTTGGGAACCAAATGTTTCAAATATAGGTATTATATCCCCATTTAAGTTACTAAAATTGCTGGGAGAGGCCCAAATAAACATTGGAAATGTGGTAAAGGAAAAGGCACCAATATGCATGTATCATAGTCCTGTGAAATTGTACAAAGATTCTGGACGAAAGTGATTAGAGACATTAATGGCATGGATATTGGAAAATTTAGCGGTAGTCAGAAGATATGTTTACTGCCATTATTTAGTGAGACAACTCACTAAAGTATAACTATTCAATACATGGCGGTTGCTGCAAGGTTGGTTGTAACACAATACTGGAAAAATACAGAGCCTCCATCATTAGATCTCTGGCATAAATTATGAAAGACTGCTGTTGTGAAAAAAGATGGGACATGCACTAGAAAAGTTACATTTAATTTTGATTAGGAGTTATCCTTTTCACAAAACATAATAAAATAGTTTTGTTTATCCCAGTACATACACAATTTTTGTTGGACTTTTGATACGTTCTTAGATCTTTTTAATGTTTGTTAATTCTGCTGTGATATTTAAAAAATTTTAACTGTTGTTTTTACTCTCTGTAATTATTTTATTATATATTTTATGATCTATTGCCAAGTCATATATCCCTCACTCTGTTATCTGTGATTTGATTTGTTTTCTAAGCAAAATAAATTTAAAATAATAAAATAAAAGCTCTTTTGTTCAATTGTAACATCTAATGGCTTGCTGTAACCAATTCTGTCTAAAAATATAAACCATTCCAATGTAAGAAATAAGAATCTTTATACACGTTCAGTAATCTAACTGCCATTAGGCAGACATTAGGAAAGATACATAAGAAATCAACAGGCACAGCCTTTTCTAAGTACTGATGTAAGTTCTCTTTCTTTACAAGATCCAGTGTTATCATCTCAAAACAGGGAGAGAGGAAATGCTTCTGTGTCACATGGTTATTGTACAGTTTCTATAGATCCGTTTTCCTTTCCCTGTATGATTAAAAGAATCAACTGATCATGACAATAATACTACATAGTACTTACCCAGATTAAGCATTTGAGCTACAGTCTTTCTTTCTCATTGTTACTTCTGAGCAATTGGTAAGAACCCATGGGGTTTCTTCAACTATAAAGTTTCTTTCAAGTGACCTTTCCACTGATCCTTAAACAGTTTGCACTTTTTCAAAACTGTACATCTTTTCACAGTTCTGTAGAACTTAATCTTACTTTGTAGCTTTATGAAACTTGCCACCATCTGTAGAAACAGTCCTTACTTTATTATGTATGACCAGTTGAAAAAAAAAAGTATTCTAGCAAATAAATTAGTAGCCAAAATTAGTAGCCAAAATCAGCAGCTTCACCAGAAAGCCATTGATAGATTTAAATCGGCAGCCTATCTATAAATATGGGTAAGCATTATTTATTGATTATATTTTTATTTATTTACTTATTTTTACATTTATGTCCATCTACCTCTAAGAGGGACTCTGGGCAATGTATAAATAAAATGTTAAAATGTAAAACAGTATATATAAAAGATAAAACTTTTAAAAGGATCCAGAGTGGAGAACAATGGCCTCTTTATGACCTGTGGACTTCAACTCCCAGAGTTCCTGAGCCATACATCTGGAGAGAGACTATTCCACAGGGTGGGCAAATGGCAAAGAAGCTCTCTTATTGGACCCTACCAGTCAGTGTTCTTTCAATATACAGTAGCTTCCCAGCCTGACCAGGTGGGGTGGGCTGATATAATGGGAAGAAGATTAGGTTGTACAGATAGCCTGACCCAGGCAATATATCCTTTTCTATATATAACTCAAGGTGTTGAACAAATTTATCTCCGACACCTATTTTCTCACAATGACAACCCGGTGAGGTGATGTGAAGCCAGGGAGAAAGAGCGTACGTGGCCCAAGTCATCCAGTCTATGGCTTTAAGCGGGTTGCAATGAACTACCCGTTGAGACTCTGTGATATCAAGTCTCTTTCCATGCAAATCCTATTTGATGTATTTATTTATTTAACAATATTTATAACCTGTTCCAATACGAACAAAATGTGGGCAGGATTCAGATATAAAGAATGAAATAAGTATTAAACGAATTAACAATCACAATTACAACCACAATCACTCCAGCACACACTTGTTTTTTTTCTTTTTCTTTTTTCGCTTCTGTTTTAATTTTGCACCAGTGAGGTTAAAACCAATTTTGTTGTATTTAAGTACAATGACAATAAAGATTATACTTATATTTATACTTAATTCATTATTAATATGAAGATATTTCCAGAGCAGGCAAAAGTTCATAGAACTGAGGAAAGACATTGCAATTTCCAGTGATAAGGACAGAGACGTATTTGCAGATACGTTGTCTACACATGGACAGTTTTCAACCACTAGGGGAAAAGGGCAGGTGTAGTGGTGGGATACTTGCTACCAAAGTTGTACGCCTACTAATTTTAGTATTTTAAGTCTTATAAAAACGAGTTGGTTTACAAAATGCTTGAGTTTCTTTGTTCGCTTTCTCTGAGTTAAAAATTCTTTAATCAATACACTGTGTTCCTTTCCTGCCTCCCATCTTTTTCTATTTCATACCCAATTTCAATTTGATACAGGTAGTACTGGTTTAATTACCATAATTGGGGCTGAAATTTACATTGCTAAATCATGCAGTCATCAGGTGAAACATCATATGGAGGCATGCTTACTGATGGCAGTTTCAGTAGTCCTGGTTCAGATTATTAAGCCAAGAGCACTCTATTATTAGGCAAGGACCTCACACTTCTCCTTGTACTTGCCTCTGTTTCAATTTCTGTACTTTTGGATGCCTGACACTCCCCGCCCCATGCCACTTGGCCACCCTGTCGCCCTAGGTGACCTTCACCAATGTCTTCCTCAGAGGGCATGTCCAGTCTGGCCCTTTGTGAGGTAGCTGCTGGCCATGCAAGGCCTTCCTGTGTGACCTTCCCAGCCTTTGTCAGCAGGGAGATATCAGCAGCAGTATGTCAGCAGTCTTTATCAGCGTCAGGAAAACAAAAATGGAGAAGGTCAGGAAACACTATGACTCTTCACATACTGGTTAGATTTCTTCATTGAAGCCCATACCTAGTGAATGTGACTGATCTAGGAGAAAAAACTAACAGGATCAAGCTTGGTTAGTAATGGATTAGATCTGAGCTGAATTCTTAATGGAAATATTAACAAGATTGTGGGCTGGCATGTACATGAAACTATATATATATGTACGTACATATACATATACATATACATATACATATACATATACATATACATATACATATACATATACATATACATATACATATACATATACATATACATATACATATACATATACATATACATATACACATATACACATATACACATATACACATATACACATATACACATATACACATATACACATATACACATATACACATATACACATATACACATATACACATATACACATACACATACACATACACATACACATACACATACACACACACACACACACACACACACACACACACACACACACACACACACACACACACACACACACACACACACACATATATATATATATATATATATATATATATATATATATATATATATATCCCAAGATGGGAGAAAGGCACTGAAAACAAAATGGAGGCTGGAGGCTGATGGAAAAGGTGTTTTTATTGATGAAGCAGAACCACAGAACCACCAAGCACATGTGATTCTAGACAGCTTGACAAAATAGAGTTGAGAATGGGTGGGTTTTTATACCTTCTGTGGGCCTTGTATTTGAGCTTCCTGTTCCTGTGCAAGAACATGTCCTTTAATATTCTACTGGCTGTTATCAGATTCCTATGATGTCATATAGAGGTTATGTAGGTGTCATAGCTGGCTCTATAGACAAAAGAGGTGTTTGTCTGAGTTAATCTGGTCAACCTCCGATTATATTGTTTATCTGAGCTTCCAGGTTTTTGGGACTTTGAAGTTTGGACTGCTCTGGGGGTGGTGCAACAGTGGTGGGTTCCAGGCGGTACACCTGGTATGGGCATGGTGGTGGGAGCAGCAGCCACCGTATTGGAATGGTGTTTTGGAGGAACGTTCCTTACCTGTATTTAAGCCAACTGTGCCATTTGCACACATGTGCGCAGCATACGGAACCTGTGCGACCTCCGCCGAGCAGCTGGAGCATCGCAGGGTGGTGGGTGCACATGTGTACACAGTGCATGTGCCCGAGGTGGACGTCTGGCCCCATCGCAGCATACTGGTTGTGAACCTATGACTGTGGTGCAATGAAGGGGCTTGTGTTCTGAAAGGGTGTTGGGCAATTCCTATTGTGGCTAATGGCTTTCATCCTGTGTTGGATTTTGGGTGAGGGGCTGCTTTCTAACCCTACCATTCTGCCAAAGAGTTTCAAAATATCTTGAATGGATTACCAAATCTGCATTTCTAAAAGCTGGCCTCCTCAGTTTCTACTTGGGGGCAGGGAGACTGGGGTTAGTTTCTGTCTCCCTCCATTTCTCATTTGGGGAAATATAATATCCTGCCTTGTTAATATTTCTAAAAATATTTCATTCTTTTAGGAGTGGGGGAGGCTTCCCAGAATTTTATTACATTTTTGAGGCCACATCATTCCAGATGACTCTGGGAATAGAGCAATTTAGAATATTGGAGAGGGAATCATATAAAACAGACAGAAAGAACTGCACAAATCCAAAGAAAAACATACATTAAAACTAAGGTGACCAGATCTTCAGATTGGTAAAGAGAGACACCTTTGACCGGGTGGGGTGGGGTGGGGGGCTTGATTAAAAATTTTATACGGTGCAACAAAAATTTTCATACAACGCAAAAATAGTATTGTAATATTTTTTTTAATTTCAACATAACTACAGTTTACAAATATAAATTGTAACTGTTGCCAAAACATCAAAATCACGTGACCATGAGGATGCTGCAATGGTCGCTAAGTGTGAAAATGGTTGCTAAGTGTGAAAATGGTCATCAGTCACTTTTTTCAATGCCATTGTAACTTTGGTCACTATACCACCTTTCTTGCCACAGATCTTAAGTGAATAACTGCAGCTGGTATTTTGGATAGAATCTTTTTTTAAATAGTCTAAGACAATTTAAAAAAGAATCCACAGAGAATAAATTGAAGTAAAACATTTCAAACTATTCCACACAGAATAAATTGAAGTAAAACTATTTTTAAAAATTCTATGCACAATATATTTCAAAGTATTATGCATAGAATTTTTTAAAATGGTTTCTCTTCAATTTATTTTGAATAGAATCTTTTTTAAAATATCCTAAGACAATTAAAAAAAAGAATCCACACAGAATAAAATTATTTTAAAAAATCCTATGCACAATAAATAAAATATTATTTTAAAATATATTTAAAAAAATAAAAGAAAAAACCCCAGCTCACTTACCAGCAGGCAGGCACTCCAAGTCAATCCAGAATGATGTAGATACAAAGAACTGAGCAAATTAATATGGTGAAATAGTCGCAGGGAAATATTTTTCAAAGAAACTTTGCCACCATTTCCCCCATACGAGCCGACCTCCAACCTCCGTGCCCCTTCCCTCCAGGAAACCCAGGAAGGAACAGTTGCTACTTCTCTAGCCAAAGTATTTCCTGGAGCTCTATGGTACTGGGTCATCTTTTCTTATAAAACGAGGTAAAAGGGGCGGGGGGTTCCGTTTTCTTGCTTTAACATTTTAATATCTTCAATAAAAGTACTGAGACATAGAGAGGGTTTAGACAGAGTGACTTTTGTCTTGCCCCGGTTAGGATTTCTTAAGCAAATCCACTGGGCTTTCAACATGAAGCCAGAAAATCGGGACTTTTTAAAAACGCTGTGGGACACGGGATAAATTGTTAGAAATCGTGAATGTCCCACCAAAATCGGGACATCTGGTCACCTTAATTAAAACAAAACACTATAAAGAGAAGAGAGGCACTCCCATACAGCAAGGCCTGGGAGAACTGCCAAATCTTTAGTAGAAGATACTGTTATTCATTCTGATTTTTTCCACTCTGAACAAGGCCATTGTATTCATTATCATCATCTTTTGCTCTTTTTCCCTCCCCAACTAATTCAGTTAATATAATCCTTTTTCATTTCCATAAAATTAGGCACCATTAAAAAAACAAAATATCTTTCAAAAGTACAGTTGTTAGTAGCAACTCTTAATTAGTTGTGTGTGTAAAATATAATTGAGAGATGCAATGATTTATATGCAGACGATTAATAAAATAAACTATTTGCTGTCATCTAATACATTTTAACATTTAATTAGCAAACTTCGAATATGGTCTCTGTATTATGTGTATATGAATATAACCCCAGGAATTTTTTCTACAAACACCTTCCCCATTTAATTAGGAGTGTCATAGCTGCTCTTCTCACTTTTATCTATTTTAAATATAATTTAAATAAAGCTCTTGATACCAATAGAATAAAATCAACTTAACATTCTCTCTGCATATTTTAAAGAAATTATTGTGACATACCGTTGCAATTTATATGTTAATGTATTCTGTGGCCAATCACATGCCTTGGGGAAGTCCACAGAAAGAATCTTCTCATATTTGCCAGCAATACCACAGATCCACTCTGCCTCTGATCCTACAGGAAGTGTATGGCTATTTTATAGCTCTTAGTATACTTACACATTTGTTTCATCCATGAATTTGTCTTATCCTCACTGAAACCCAAATAAATAGGGGACCAATATCTTTTAGTAGGAAATTCATGAAAATCACCCCAGCATTGACTGTTTGTTCTAGTATGGATACTTATTTTAGTAACAGTGAAAACTTCTCATCCATAGCTACTCATAAGTTACTCATGTGTGGTTCTTTGGGACTGCATCAGGAAAGATTACTTTCCTCTCTCTGTATTTCGCTATTCTGTGTTGAAAAAAGCTGCCTTTTTCTTGTTTATGCTAATTGTGGTTGTATGAGAGTATTTCACACTCGTCTCTTCATATTGTAGGAAGTTATGACCTGCAGCTTCTTGCCCATCTCCCTTTGTCAATGAGCCATTAAAGCCTGAGCTAGTCCACTTTACATAATAAAGAGTTCTCCCCTTCAGCTCCAGAGTGATGGGATTAAGGCATGATAATATTGGCCCTTTACCCAACTCATCACATGGCATCTAAGAACTCAATCAAACCTGGATTCAAAACGCAGCCTAGAGAGTTGCTTCTGCATGGGCCCATGGGAGTCTGACAACCAATCAGAATACAAGCTCAAGATCAAAGGCCAGAGAGGGCATAAAACCAGGGACTTTTCCTTCCTTCCCTTCTCTTCTCAAAGCATGTGATCACCTTTTCTGTTCAGGACTCAAGCCATGTGGTCCTGTCCACCATTAAAATCATCTTTCCAAGTAGCCTCCATGTCTCCAGTGTCTTTTTCCCCACTTGGAGCTGAACCCAGAAGGACATTTCTTCCAACAAGATTGTCTGAATTTTCTTGAAAACAGGGCTACCAAATCTGAGCTGAGAAAATCTGGACAATCTTCAGAGGGAAAAAAGAAACTAGGCACTATCTCTTTACTGCCATTTCACAATCTTTTATCCGGTAGCACTAATTGTACAATAGAATGCTTTCTTATTTATTCCTTTAGCTTATGCTGATTTTCTTATTTTCTTGTATTATTTTAAGATTGCATTTGTTATTAGGCAAATTCTCTATGCATGGCAGTGAAAAAGAAGGCTGGAAATGAAAATAAAGTATGGTCTGTATTTTCTAGTTTGGAGAAAATGACTGAATGTTTTGGGAATCTTGTCTCATATCAATCAACCTCTCAACAAGTCAACCAGGTAATCTAAGGTTATGTTTTCTTGTCATGGTTAAGAAATTGCAAGAGGTATCTCCAAAATGCTCCACCAACTTAGTAAGACTACTAAACACTATTTTCTTCTTTTAGATACTATACTGTATATACTGTACTGATTACACAATGAATAAAATGGATAGATGTTTGGCTGAAGGGCGAATATTACATGATCTATATAGACTAAGGTGACCAGACGTCCCGCTTTTGGCGGGACACCCCCGCTTTTTGATGCATTTTCCCGCGTCCCGCCCGCTTTTTAAAAAGGCACGCTTTTTTTGGCACTCGCAGCTCCCGCCCATCAGCTGCTGGGCTGGCTCATCGTTCTGTTCTATGCTACCACCTACAAATTTAAGCCAGCCCAGCCTGCCGCTCACTGATTTGATTGGCTGGACTTCAGCCAATCAGTGAGCTGGCCAACCAGCTCACTGATTGGCTGGACTCCTTAGCTGAGGACGCATGCGTGAGTCTCCATTTTATTTCGTCTTTGTTTTGGGCAGCTGCGCTTACTCACTGGTGGTGAGTAAATCATGTTTTGTATTGTCTAATTTGGTACCGTGGGAATCGGGAGGCGCTGGGCTGGGGGAAGGAGACAGCCCCCTTGCAGAGTTCGCAGCCAGCCCCTGTGCTGCGCTGGAACGGGCGGCAAAACCTCTGGAACCACGTGGAAGTTCTCGGGCGGCTGCTCCCTCGCACTCCTTTGCCGCCCGTTCCAGCGCAGCACAGCCTGTGCTTCCTTCCGACCTTCCCGCAAATGCGCCGCGCTCTCCAGAAGGGCTAGGACGGGTCCGGCGGCTAAGCAACGCGTGGCCTTCGCCGGGACTGACAGCCGCGGCGAAAGTAGCCCCCACCGGCCGCCCTCGCTTTTGTCTGCTGGGAAGTGAAGG
Organism: Thamnophis sirtalis; assembly: GCF_051295495.1. Taxonomy (NCBI): domain Eukaryota; kingdom Metazoa; phylum Chordata; class Lepidosauria; order Squamata; family Natricidae; genus Thamnophis; species Thamnophis sirtalis. Next base: position 47,507,042 of record NW_028261392.1, on the reverse strand, counting down.
CGGCGGCGGAGGAGGAGGAAGCAGCCCGGCGTCGCTGCTCGCCGCGCGCTCCCTCGCTCGCGGCCAGGCTTTGGTGCTGCCTTTCCCGCTCTGTGCGTGCTGCCCAGACCTCTCTTCCTTCCGTGGAGTCCATTCGTGAATCAATGGGATTCGCCGCAGAAGAAAGAGAGGTCGGGGGAGCGGCAGACGCCAGCAGAGAACGTCCCCTCGCTTCTGGGCCTCCCGCTGCTGTCCCGACCTCTCTTCCTTCCGTGGAGTCCGTTCATGAATCAATGGGATTCGCCGTGGAAGGAAGAGAGGTCGGGGGAGCGGCAGACGCCAGCAGAGAATGTCCCCTCGCTTCTGGGCCTCCCGCTGCTGTCCCGACCTCTCTTCCTTCCGTGGAGTCCGTTCGTGAATCAATGGGTTTTGCCGCGGAAGGAAGAGATGTCGTGGCAGCGGCGGACGCCAGCAGAGAATGTCCTCTGGCTTCTGGGGCTCCCCGCTGCTGTCCTGACCTCTCCTCCTTCTGTGGAGTCCGTTCGTGAATCAATGGGTTTCGCCGCGGAAGGAAGAGAGGTCGGGGGAGCGGCGGACGCCAGCTGAGAACGTCCTCTTGCTTCTGGGGCTCCCCGCTGCTGTCCTGACCTCTCCTCCTTCTGTGGAGTCCGTTCGTGAATCAATGGGTTTCGCCGCAGAAGGAAGAGAGGTCGGGGGAGCAGCGGACGCCAGCAGAGAATGTCCTCTGGCTTCTGGGGCTCCCCGCTGCTGTCCTGACCTCTCCTCCTTCCGTGGAGTCCGTTCGTGAATCAATGGTTTCGCCGTGGAAGGAAGAGATGTCGTGGCAGCGGCGGACGCCAGCAGAGAACGTCCTCTGCCTTCTGGGGCTCCCCGCTGCTGTCCTGACCTCTCCTCCTTCTGTGGAGTCCGTTCGTGAATCAATGGGTTTCGCCGCGGAAGGAAGAGAGGTCGGGGGAGCGGCGGACGCCAGCAGAGAACGTCCTCTGGCTTCTGGGGCTCCCCGCTGCTGTCCTGACCTCTCCTCCTTCTGTGGAGTCCGTTCGTGAATCAATGGGTTTCGCCGCGGAAGGAAGAGAGGTCGTGGCAGCGGCGGACGCCAGCAGAGAACGTCCTCTGGCTTCTGGGGCTCCCCGCTGCTGTCCTGACCTCTCCTCCTTCTGTGGAGTCCGTTCGTGAATCAATGGGTTTCGCCGCGGAAGGAAGAGAGGTCGGGGGAGCGGCGGACGCCAGCAGAGAACGTCCTCTGGCTTCTGGGGCTCCCCGCTGCTGTCCTGACCTCTCCTCCTTCTGTGGAGTCCGTTCGTGAATCAATGGGTTTCGCCGTGGAAGGAAGAGATGTCGTGGCAGCGGCGGACGCCAGCAGAGAACGTCCTCTGCCTTCTGGGGCTCCCCGCTGCTGTCCTGACCTCTCCTCCTTCTGTGGAGTCCGTTCGTGAATCAATGGGTTTCGCCGCGGAAGGGAGGTCGGGGGAGCGGCGGACGCCAGCAGAGGACGTCGTCTGGCTTCTGGGGCTCCCCGCTGTTGTCCTGACCTCTCCTCCTTCTGTGGAGTCCGTTCGTGAATCAATGGGTTTCGCCGCGGAAGGAAGAGAGGTCGGGGGAGCGGCGGACGCCAGCAGAGAACGTCCTCTGGCTTCTGGGGCTCCCCGCTGCTGTCCTGACCTCTCCTCCTTCTGTGGAGTCCGTTCGTGAATCAATGGGTTTCACCGCGGAAGGAAGAGATGTCGTGGCAGCGGCGGACGCCAGCAGAGGACGTCCTCTGGCTTCTGGGGCTCCCCGCTGCTGTCCTGACCTCTCCTCCTTCTGTGGAGTCCGTTCGCGAATCAATGGGTTTCGCCGCGGAAGGAAGAGAGGTCGGGGGAGCGGCGGACGCCAGCAGAGGACGTCCTCTGGCTTCTGGGGCTCCCCGCTGCTGTCCTGACCTCTCCTCCTTCCGTGGAGTCCGTTCGTGAATCAATGGGTTTCGCCGCGGAAGGAAGAGATGTCGTGGCAGCGGCGGACGCCAGCAGAGAACGTCCTCTGGCTTCTGGGGCTCCCCGCTGCTGTCCTGACCTCTCCTCCTTCTGTGGAGTCCGTTCGTGAATCAATGGGTTTCGCCGTGGAAGGAAGAGATGTCGTGGCAGCGGCGGACGCCAGCAGAGAACGTCCTCTGCCTTCTGGGGCTCCCCGCTGCTGTCCTGACCTCTCCTCCTTCTGTGGAGTCCGTTCGCGAATCAATGGGTTTCGCCGCGGAAGGAAGAGAGGTCGGGGGAGCGGCGGACGCCAGCAGAGGACGTCCTCTGGCTTCTGGGGCTCCCCGCTGCTGTCCTGACCTCTCCTCCTTCCGTGGAGTCCGTTCGTGAATCAATGGGTTTCGCCGCGGAAGGAAGAGATGTCGTGGCAGCGGCGGACGCCAGCAGAGAATGTCCTCTGGCTTCTGGGGCTCCCCTAAACTATTTAAAAAAAGATTCTATCCAAAATAAATTGAAACAAGCCATTTTTAAAATTTCTATGCACAATACTTTGAAATGGACTCAGGAGTCATGATTGACACTGAGTGAATTTGCACTTTTAATAATCAGGAAGATACAATGGCATTGAAAAAAGTGACTGATGACCATTTTTCACACTTAGCGACCGTTGCGACCATTTTTCACACTTAGCGACCGTTGCAGCATAGCAATAGCAATAGCAGTAGACTTATATACCGCTTCATAGGCCTTTCAGGCCTCTCTAAGCGGTTTACAGAGAGTCAGCATATTGCCCCCAACAATCTGGGTCCTCATTTTACCCACCTCGGAAGGATGGAAGGCTGAGTCAACCCTGAGCCGGTGAGATTTGAACCGCTGACCTGCTGATCTAGCAGTAGCCTGCAGTGCTGCTTTTAACCACTGCGCCACCTTGGCTCTTGTATCCTCATGGTCACGTGATCAAAATTTTGTTTGGCAACAGATTCGTATTTATGCTGGTTTCAGTGTCCTGGGGTGACCTTTTGACAAAAATTTTTTTTTTAATCAAGCCCCCCCCCCCCCCCGGTCAAGGGCGTCCCTCTTTTCCAATCTGAAAATCTGGTCACCTTAATATAGACCCATCACACTATATTCTTTAGGAACAGGCAACATTGTTCAGAGTGCAGAAAAGGAGTTGGAAATATTAAGCTGTATAAATTAAAGACCTGCAATAAGAAAAAAGGCAACAACATTAAAACTAACTTACATCTCTATATCTTGCCATATTTTTCCAACCTTGCAAATTAGCCTTGCATTGTCCATTCATCCCTTCATACATGAATTTTTGTTCTTTAAGCAATGTTACAATTAGCATGTGAATGGATGCATTGGTTCTAGTGGCATTTCTTCTGTCCTTATATTCCAATTAATCGAGAAGTCTTTGTGAATATTCTGGATTTCTATTTTTTAATTAATTAAACTTTTTTGCACAAAATATAGGCTTCTCTACTCTGCCACCCTCAGATGCATTTGCACTACAACTCCCATTAGCTTCCAATGGCACCCCTCCCCCAAATAGGTGGGTAGGCATGGTGAGACTTAAGCCTAAATAACAACTAGAGGATGAGAGGATCAGGAAAACTGTCAGAGGAACCATAACATTGAAAATTTAGTTTTTCAAACATATGGCTTTAATATCCACTCTCTAATGGTGTCCATTGCTTTATGAAAAAGGATAGTTTGCCATTTCTGTATTTGCTCGTGTTATTTTTGAATGTCAGTGCTTCTATGTCTGAAAATAACATAATGTATGCTTTGTGATGAAAGCAGAATAGATGGTACTAAAATGTCTCTTTCCCTTCTTCTCCTCCCCCCCCTCCTTTCCCCCTTTTCTGTTATAAATTCCCTGAGGGCAGACTTAGCTGAACAAGTTAAACTAGTTCTTTCTGTCTTGATTTGTTGGCAACTGAGAAGTTACTTTCTTATAAAAACAGAAGGGGGGCGTGCTGATTGGACATGGTACTAGAAAGGATATGACATCAGCCATATTCCTCACTTTGTTCTGTGTGTCTTAAATCTTCTTGTACTTTTTTATTCAGTCAATGAAGAGGTGTTCTGAAAAGGTCTACATGTTTTGGTCACTGTTGACACGAGCTGCAGAAATCCCTTAATAAATAACTCATGGAACTTGAATCTGGGTTGTTTTTGTTTTTGGTTGGTTGGTTTGTTTGTTTTAAAAGAGGCAAGTTGGAATTTGAACTCTCATGATCTCAACTGTGAAGTGGAATAACTGTAATCCAGTACTGCAATGGATGTGGAAGAAGAAATTAACGGGTTTTGCCTATTTCGAAGTTCAGGAAGGGTCATTTATCCACGTTATCTACTTAATCCACTGATGGGTGGTAAGTAAACACTCTGTTATCTGCAGTTTCATAGCCGAAGTGAAAAAGCCAGAGAAGTTGTGAGTTGGTAATTAGCAGAATTTATTTCTTTAGAATAAATGTTTTTTTCAGCAGGGAAAATAATCATTAAAAAGGATCAAATGCAGAAAATACAGAAGAGTATGCAACAAGATTTGCTAACATAGAGGTTTTTTTTAAGGCTGAGGATTTAGAAATGTAAACTGCATTATCTATTTGACTTTTGCATTGCTTCATAGCATTACCATCAAATATGAAAATGTTGATTAGTTGGCATAATAATTTGAACAATATCCTTCAGGGTCCTCCTCTTGTTACTGAATGTATGATGTTTTGAATAATATTAGAGTTTGCGTATCTTTTACAGCTAAAGATATTTTTTTCAGTGTAATATTGGAATTGTAGCAACAATGACCTTAGCATTCACCCCATAATGTCTCACTGATGACTTTCTGCTTGCAAACTTTAAATATTCTTTTTACTAAAAATGGCAGCATGCAATAATTACTATGATATGTTTGTGATCTGCAGTTTTTGTTGAATTTTTATAGGGCTTCAGTGCTCTCAGCAAACATACTAATTTTCTGCAACTTAGTAGTTATTCCTACTTATACAGTATTCCATTTATATCAATAATAGGTGTTTATCAATAATAGGTGTTTATATAAATTTAAAGCTGAGTCATATAATCTTAAATGCATTTTAATTCAAAAAGTTATATATTAAACATGTTCCAAAAATAAAGCAAAAACGTTAAAACTTTGAGAGAAAAAAATCTGAATTGTGACACTTTTACAGATCGAGAAACTTGTATGGAAAATAGTTTCTTTATATTCAGTAGTCAGAAAGATTTAATCCACCACCACCCTTCAGTCCCTGAAGATTGTAACTTCTGAGAAACATAAGTTCAGAGTAGAGATATGAGATGGAGGATTTAAAAAAAAAATGAGAAACAGGGTTCCATTCTTCATTCTCAGAATTTTTCTGAATCCCCACATCCTTAAAAGTTAGAGAAAAATATTCATATATTTCTGCTATCTTTTAATCTTCTAAATAATTTCTAAAAAATATAGGAAATTATAGGAAGAAAAATTATGTAAAATGTGTGTATGTACACAAATTGTATACCTAGTAGACAAACACAATGGTAAGCTGAATTTGTGGTATGGACACAAATAATTGCATGGGAGCAGTTTATAAGTACCATTTATATATGGTTCGACACTTACAATATTGTCAGAATTGGTGATCTGGTAATCTAATAAAATATCAGCCATTAAAAATATCAATTTTAAATTACATATTATTTAACTTGGGCATCTCGTAGATACCAACTCATGATTCTCACATGTTGTATGATGCTCACTGATGATGCTTTATATTTTTAGTATGAATGCCATTGAGATAAAAACTATTTTAGAGCACACATAAAATGAAAAGATTGGAAACCAACCAATATAATCAATTCGTAAATGTAAGTACAAGAATATCCTGGAAATATTTTACATCAATATGAAATTTAGCTGCCCTCAGTGTAAAACTTCATACAACACAATACAAAACTTCCTGCCAACGACCATCTATTGATTTTGAAGAATTATAACCTTGATATTTAGTAATTTTTGTTAATTTATTCATATAGAGAATTTCTTATGTAAGGAAATTTCAGATATATATATATTAGAGGACCTTCACTGACATTTGAAATATGACATTACTATCTTAACAGCATTTATTCAATTCAATGGTTCTTGCACAGTAATGTTTACTCTTGACAGCAATTTTCTCCAAAGTGTCTTGACAGTTATTTTTCTATCAATACTACCCTGCTGTTTCAATTGAAATGTCAGAAATTGAACAAAGACTATCTTGTAAACTGAATTTAAGTATATACGTATGTTATACCTAAGAATAGTCAAATTATAAAAGTTTATACCCCTATAGAAAGTAACGGCCTTTTAAAATTTCTTAAGACCCAGGTTCTTGCTTCTTTTTTTTACCAAAAGTAAATGCTAAAATTTATCTCTAATAAATACTTCCAGTACAGATCACACCCAAAGAAATCATTTTTGTAAATTTTGCCTTGTGACAGAAATCCTTCAAAGCAACTATTTTTTCTTACATTTTTCCTGTTATTTTAATGGAAAGTCTGTAGTTTGGATACACTGATAGAATCAGCCCAGGGTATTATTGGGCTAAAGTGAGGATATAAAAATTAAGTACTGACTTTGCATCTTTAACAAGAGACATGTTGGGAGCGCATGCCTGGATTTATTAACACAATCTTTTTGCCTATGCAAATGATAACAGCAGAATACAGAGCTGTTTCACCAAATTCAGTGCCCTTTTTGAAAGGATATTTTAATTCATTTATTTTGACTGAGTTGGAACTATTGGCACAGTGCCTGTTACTTTTAGCCAGGAGCAAGACTAATTTTGGAGCAGTGTTTAATTATTGAAACTTTTGAATAGTTTAACTCAGCACACACTTTTATTTGAAAAGCTTTCTCTGTGAAATCAACTGTACTATTAACCTTATAACCCCCCTCCCACTTTAACTAACATAGTATATGATTCTCTTTATGTTTAGGGACTTTGTTTTCTGGAAGTTAACTATGTAGAAAAGGTAAATGATGATAGCTCAGACCTAACTACTACTACGACTGATATTTAGTCTTCCATTTATGCATTTGGAGCTATTATATACCCTCACTGAAGATCAGTACACTCCTGGGATGGTTGTTGTCTTCCATCAAGTGCACATCTTTTTTTTTTTTGGGGGGGGGGTGACGCACATGGAATGATACCCATCTAGCCAGCCAGATTAGCCAAAACAACCATGGTGATAATGGAGTGACAGCATTGCAGCCAACTTGCCCTCACATCCAAATCAAGCCCTGTACTTATAATTTATATGACAGTTGGGAGTGATGGGAATTGAAATCCAACATGTACAGTATGTGGGGCATTAAATCATCTATCATTGTGATAACTGATATTCTTTCAATAATACTGCATTTGTGTGTTAATTACTAATAATAATAACTAATATAATTATATTTATGTTATAATTATTATATTACTAATATAATAATATACTAGTGATAAAATATTGAAATTAGAAAGGCCACAAATCTGAAAGAAAATTGAAGTGAATGGGGTCATCTTATCATTTAATTCACCTAACTAAAAGCAAGAACATTCATGAACATTTTATTCTTAAAAAATGAGGCCATACTGTCTAAGTTCATGCTTAAAGTAAAAGACAATTTAAAATGATTGAAGAGATAAAAAATTGAAAGATCCTTTTAATTCTTTTTCATGTAAATAAGAGGGACAACATTTTTGCTGATCTGCATTTCTTGTTAGCTTTTGTTGCTGAATTGTGTTTGTTTAGCACTACATTAATTATCTGAAACAATGTGAAAATGAAGTGTCAGATAGGAAATGCAGTTTTTCATTTTTATCATCTAACAGCAGAAACCTAGTCATTACCAACTGCTGGACATTTTTTTTTGGAAAAAAATACAATAACTTTTCGATATGATGTATTAATACTATACTGCCATTAAATCTGTTACTTTAGAACCAAATAGTACACAAAATTACACCAAGGAACTTAGATTCTAAATTTTTATATCAATGAAAAGGAGAAAAATGAAGGAGAGGAAAGTAGAGCTTATAAATTAACTACTGTGTTTTATGTAACAAGTACTTAATGTTAGTTATAGGCTGAGTTCATGTGCAGTGTAGCAACTCAGGCACTGTGTTAAGCCCATGTAGAAGAGGCAGTCTTAGAAGTAGCATTTAGATGATAGAGGAGAGATGGTGTTATTTAACTCTCTGGTGAGCAGGTTAGCGTATAAGATAGCAAGAGAAAAATAGTGAAGTTGTTAAAGTTCTTTAGGTATCACTGTAGGAGCAAAGTCATAATTAGATATTTTGTGATATAAGTGGAAACAGAAAACAAGGGTCATGGATCTAACACATTGGATCTAGAAATAAATCCGGAATATAAGACCTGAAGTTGTGGAATCAGAGCTATTCTTCATTTAAATAAATTTGATGGGCAAATGTTTGACAAGTCTAACTCTACCTCCCTGCCCATGTTTATATATGAAATAGATTGTGTGAATGGGGTCTAATCATTAAAATTGATATGCCCCAAATGCAGTTCACATTCAGAATTCTTGATATGATACACAGAAGCAGACTTTGAAACTCATTCCTGTCTTATATCATGTGCATAACTCCCACATTAAGGTCATGCATGAAATCTACTATAGTTAAGGAGTTTTACATTCTTTTACTTTTGTTGGAGATAAAAAAGCTGTGCCTTTTTTGTAAATTGTTTTTTCTCCCACAGCAAGCAACCAAATAAAATGAGCAGTATAGCAAAAGGCACAGAGATGGCAGCAATCATCTTGATGACTGGCTTTTTTATCTGTTTTACTAAGGGTGATATTTTGGTTTTTTTCCTGAGTATATGGGACTTAAGATAAGAATAACCTGTCAGACAATAATATAATTGCTTTTGCTTCTTGAAGTAGTATGAAGTATTTAATCACATTGAAACCCATAGATGTGTATAATCTTAGAAAATCCCTTGGGAGCTTTATTAAGGTATTATCCAAATTCAAGTATAGAGATATACTAATTAAATTATATTCTTTTTCTCTATCTTCTTACAGATTTTGTCTCTGACTGGTCTCCTTTACATGAAGCATCCATTCATGGGAGACTACTTGCTCTAAAGAAACTAATCAATCAGGTATGGTGATAGAAAGGAAATCAATATTTGCTTACCCTGGTCATTAAATCCTTTTCTGAAGACAGGCTGTACTTCACACAGTAAGGATATAAGGTTGACTGTGCTTTGACTTTAAGGATTATATTGCAGAATTTTCTCTCTCGTTCTCTCCCCCCACCCCTCTCCAATATTTACAGCTAATTTTCTCATTTTTATTTACACACATAACATGCACATCATTAAAAACACTAGTAAATCAAAAGTGCCATTGACAATCTGAGGGCCAGAAATCTGCTGAACAGATTTTTGCTGAACAAATCCTCCTCACAAAGCAATTGCAGAGTTGAAACCACCCTTAGCTTAGAGAGGAGACTGTTCCATAAAATGGTGGCTACTACTGAAGTTTGTTATATGATCCACACCATCCATCCATTACAGGTTGGAGGGAATGGACCAGCAATTGGTGTTCACTAAATGACTGTGTAGGTGGCATATTCACATTTAGCAAGATATTTCCAGATATCTCCCAGTCTCTACTGTAAAAAACCTACCCATTATAACCAGCACTTTGAATTGGACCTAGTAGTCTTTTGGTAACCAATGATGTGATAGGTAGTCCTCAGTTTATGACCAATTGCTTAGTGGCCTTTAAAAATTACAATGGACACCCATCCCAAAGGTTCTTATGACTCAGTTCTGATGGCCACCTCCCTTGTAGTTATGTGACTGCATGTCAGGTGCTCCACAACCAGCTCAATTTTGTGGCTGTTCGGTGTTCTGCAGTCATATATTTTACAATATTTTTGTCCAAACTAGCATTTACTTCAGGTGTTTGGCAAAACGTGCCAGAGCTAACAATGCTTCACCTTATCACTATCGGCGCCCTGTTGTCGCCACGTTGATGACGTCGCGTTGATGACATCACGGTTTTAGCGCCGCAGTTTTGTTGGCACACTTGTCATGCGCGCATTTGTCAGGTGATGATGGTCCGCAATTTATAACAATTTGTTTAATAACTGTCTGAAGTTATGACAGTGCTAAAAAAGTGACTTACAATTAGTCCTTGTGGCCACATGATGAGAATTCAGAAGCCAGCATATATTTATGATAATTTAATAATGATATAGAGGTTAGTTAAAAAAATAACATAAAAGGTCATGTTAAGATTCTATCAAGAAGTGGATCAGGCCAAAGAAGTTTTGATCCAATATTCTTTTTTTTGTCAGAAAATTTTATTAGGTTATAAAATAAGATACAAAATACAAAAGAAAATACAAAAGAAAATAGGAAGACAGTGAGAGGAAAAGGAGGAAATAGAATTGAGGCTGGCGAAAAGAAAAAAAGTGTTGATTTCCTTTGTTGCAGTAAAACAAAGCATTAACATCAAACAACAACTTTTTGCTTTTCCATAATAATATAAACTAGCCTGCCAGGCATGCCTCCTTCAATATCCAAGAAAGAAAAACCTCAACTCCATGTTAATAGAGATAAAGTACTTTTACTAGATAGGAAGTGAAAGCAGCTAAAAGGAAAGCAAGATCTTAGCCAGAAAGGAGGGAACATATACATATCAAATGTTTACCCAGCACCCTCCCCACAATTCCCCAACCCAGTGTCCAATCTACAACTCCCTAAGGTGTCATCTTCAAACAGCCTCATCAAGTTGGTATGCGAAACAGTTAGCCTTGACCAAGTCCAAACATCAGCCATCAGCATGTGCAGAAGATGGTGAGAACAAGACTCCTCCAGTACAATATAATTCCCTTCCAAAATGCCATGCCCCCCCCATCCCTATGGCAGCTGATAGTAAGCAAGCGTAGCAAAGCAGCCGTAAGCAAGAAAGCAAAACAGAGGCTGACACTAGCCATTTCTATAAACGCATATCAGTCTAATCCCGTGATGCCGAACCTATGGCATGTGTGCCACAGGTGGCACATGGAGCCATTTGTTAGGGCCTGCGAGGCATTGCCCCTGTCAGCTCCCTGGCCAGCTGACTTCGGCCTTCTTTTGAGGCTCAGTTTTTTGCTCATTTCTGCCCTCCCCAGCCCCCAGGAGCACTCTACAAGCCTCTTAAAAGCTCTTTATGGCCATTTTGTTGAAGGGGCGGGATTTTGGGAGACAAGAAATGCTGTATTCAATGTATAAGATGCACCCAGTTTTTCAGCCACTTTTTTGAGGGAAAAAGGGGCAACTTAATATTCCGAAAAATACAGTAAGTTAACAGCAGCAAGACTACTGTAGACACAAAAATGGAAGGACATTTTGATTCCCACTATGGACGAAAGACTACAGAAACCGATGGAGTTGGCAGAAGTGGCTAAATTGATCATTTTGATTAAAGAAAAGACTATAAGTACCTTTGTTTCCACATGGAGACCACTTCTGAAATTTGTGCTTGAGGTGGAAAAAAAATGAAACTTTGATTTTGGGTTTTACCAATTAGACCAGGGATGGTTAACCCTTTTTGGGTCTTTTAGGAACAAGGCGTGAGGTAAATTCAACGTCTTTATTAACAGGCAACAGCAACGAACAAGTTCAGAACATGGACAGTGCGCAGGCCGCCTGACAGCTATTTATATTTGACAGCTGTCAGGCGGCTGGCCAATCGGCGGCCAGCGATTCTCCCGCCAGCCAGCAGGTGCGCCTGGGCCAATCAGGAGCCTTTGGCTCTGGCCCCGCCTGCTGGCTGCGTCGGCAGGACGCAACACCCCTTCCCCCCAAACAGCGCATGCGTAGTCCTTCAGGTATGCTGGTCTTCTGTGCACGCGCTGTGCACGCCGGAGAGAGGGAGTGTCCGTCGTCAGAGAAGGAGGTCTGCTGCCCCTGAGTCTGCGGCAAAAGTTGAAGGTTGGCATCGTTCTTTTGGTGCGGCTATTGACTGGCGGTGGCGCGGAGTGGGGAACGTGGCTGGAGATGGCAGCGCTGCAGCTGGACGTAGCTGGGCAGGTTGGGCGGCCGCTGGGCAAGCAGACCCCGGCTGTGATGGTTGAGCGGGCGAGGCGGCTGGTGGCAGTGGCCCCTCGGTTGTCCGGCGGTGCAGCTGATTCAGATGGCGCCGCCATAGTCTTCCATCACCCAGCTGGACCCTATAAGAGCATGGGCCGGTTAGCTCTGTAATGACCCCGGGCAGCCATTTCGGGTCCCCGGCAAAGTTTTGCGTGGACCCCCTCACCCACCAGAAAAGACCTAGGGGGCTCGGGCAGGGGGCCAGCGGTGGGAGCGAAGGAGGGATGCAACCAGTCAAGGGTGGTCTTTAGGCGGCGACCCATGAGGATCTCCGCGGGACTCTTGCCGGTAGACTGGCAGGGGGTTGAGTGCTGGGCTAGCAAGTAGGTCCGGAGGCGAACAGGCCAAGGCAGGTGGGCAAGGCAGGCCAAGCCTTCCTTGGCCGAACGCACGGCGCGCTCGGCCATGCTGTTGCCAGCCGGGCGGGGTAGGGGGCAACAGGGGTGTGCCGGATGCCCAGGGAAGTGAGATAGGAAAGGAAGGTGGCAGATTGGAATTGGGGCCCGTTGTCAGAGACGATGATGTCCGGGATGCCATGAGTGGTGAAGAGGGATTGGAGAATTTGAATGGTGGCGCCGGCTGTGGTGGACGTCATGGGAAAGATGTCCACCCATTTGGACAGGGCGTCTACAACAAGGAGAAAGGAACGGCCATCCAGGGGGCCGAAAATGTCCAAATGGAGACAGCTCCATGGGGAGGCAGGGGTCTCCCAGGAGCGGGCCGGGGCGGAGGGAGGTGCCGGCCGAATGGCCTGGCAGGGAGGACACCGCTGGGCCCAGGCAGCGATGTCAGCGTCCATGGAGGGCCACCAGGCATAGCTGCGAGCGAGGGCTTTCATCCGCACTATGCCCGGGTGCCTTTCATGGAGGCGGCCGAGGACTTGCTGCGGAGGGCAGCAGGTACGACGACCCTGGAGCCCCAGAGCAGGCAGTCCTGTAGTACTGACAGTTTGTCCCGGCGGCGAAAAAACGGAAGAAACTCTGCCGAGCGAGTCTCTTCCGTTCCGCGTCCAGGACCCTCTGGAGGAGGGGGTTGGAACGGGAGGCTTGGGAAATGTCCGCGGCAGAGAGGGGACACTCGAGGTCATCGGTCAGGGCTGCGACCGAGCTGGAGGGGGCAGGGTCAGAACCCGGGAGGGGCAGTGGGCATCAGCTAAGGGCATCGGTGTGGCCCATGTGCTTGCCCGGCCGGTACACAAGGGAGTAGGAATAGGCAGAGAGGAACTCCAACCAGTGGCCCATGCGGGGAGATAGGATAGGAGGAGTAGGCCGGTCCCCTGATACCCAGAAGGGGCTTGTGGTCAGTCAGGAGAGTGAAGTGGTGGCCATATAGGTAGGGGTGAAAACGTTTTACTCCCACAACGGCTGCAAGGGCCTCCTTGTCCAACTGGCTATAATTCCTCTCAGCCTTGGATAAGGTGCAAGAGTAAAATGCAATCGGGGCCTGAAAGCCATTAGGGTAGGAGTGGCTGAGCACAGCCCCCACACCGAAGAGGGAGGCGTCACAGTCTAGGAGGAATGGGAGGTGCTCGTCATACTGGATGAGCACAGGGGCAGAAGTTAATAGAGTTTTGACAGCCACAAGCGCATGTGCCTCGCGGTCTGTCCAGTTCCAAGGGGCGGAGGCATCGAGGAGGCGATGCAGGGGCTCCGCAACAGAAGCCTTGTGGGGTATAAAGGAGGAGTAGAAATTGAGGAGCCCCAGAAAAGCCTGGAGCTCCGCCTTCGAGGAGCAAGTGGGGGCAGAGGCGATGGCCTCAATCTTAGAAGGGGTGGGGTGGATTCCTATGGAATCCATGAGGAACCCAAGGAATTCCACAGATGGCATGCCTAGCTGGCACTTGGACCGCTTCAAGTGCAAGCCGGCATCGCGGAATCGGGAGAGCACCGCCCTAAGGGTCTTGACGAATCCTGATTGGTCCGGAGCGGCAATCAGGACATCGTCAAAATAGGGCACAACTCCCGGAATGCCATGGAGTACCCGCTCCATGAGCCCATGAAGATATCGGGAGCCACATTGACCCCAAACTGAAGGCGGCGGCACTTGAAAGCCCCGCGGTGAGTTACAATGGTTTGGGCTGTGGCGGAGGCCTCGTCTACTGGCAATTGCTGGTAGGCTTGGGCCAGGTCCAATTTCGCAAAAATCTTGCCCTGGCCCAAGGAGTGCAGCACATGCTGCACCATGGGCACAGGGTAGAGATGCGCCTGAAGGGCTTTGTTCAGGGTCGCCTTGTAATCGGCGCAGACCCTCAGGGCCTCGTCAGCCTTTAAGGGCAGGACGATGGGGGTTCCAGGACGTCCTGGGAGACCAGCTTGTCTATCTCTGCGTCGGAGACCACAGGGTGACGGGAACCCGTCATGCCTTCAGGCGGATGGACGCCACCATGGGGTCCAAATTGAGGGAGATGGGGTTGCCCTTGTAGCAACCCAGGGTGTCAGAGAAGACATCATCATACTCTGACAAGAGGGAATCTAGGGACGACACAAAACGGAGGGAGTTAATGCCGGCTATGCTGAGCCCAAAAGCCCTGAACCAGTCAAGCCCCAGGAGGGAAGCCAGGGGGCTTTGGACCACTACAAGGGGCAGGGAACCATGGAATTTGCGGAATCTGACAGGGAAATGCCCGCAACCCAGGATGGGGATCGGGTTGCCCTGATAGTCATGAAGGAGGCAGTCAGCAGGGGCCAGCTGGCTAACAGTGAGGGTCGATATTAATGACCTCAGGGTGTACCAAGACATAATTGTGCGGGCGGAGCCCGTGTCCAATTCCATTTTGCAGGGGCAGCCGGCGAGTAAGACGTGACGATGCATCTTACCCCGGCCGCCATAGGAGGAGGAGGCAGCAGACCCGGGCTGCCAGTCGGGCAGAGGAGGCTCAGGTCAGAAACTGCGTAGCACCCCAGGCGGGTGGAAGAGGACCCAGGAGGCTGGCATCGGAAGGCAGCAGGCGGAGCAGCAAAAGCAGGAGGAGGAGGCCTCGGGGTTCGAGCGTCCCCCGGAACAGAACGGCAAACATTGGTGATGTGGCCCTTCTTTCCACACCGGCAGCAGAAGGCTGTACGGAAGCGGCAGGATGCCCTGGAATGGTGGCCGCCACAGCTGAGGGGACAGGGAGCGGAGGCGGTCAACAGAAGAAGCGGCATCGGCACATGGATTGAGCACCATCATCTGACTATGAACAGCCGAGTTGGACAGTGCCGGAGGAAACCGTTGGACATCCGGGGTGGACTGGCTGGCCATCTCGTAAGCTTGGGCTTCGTCCACCGCGATCTTCCTTGACAACTCGGCACGGGACAAAATGCGATGGTGAAGGTTGATGTCAAGGAGCCCATAAATAAACTGCTCCCGGAGAGTGTCCTCAAGATCAGCAAATTCGCAATTAATTGCGGCAGCCCTCAGTTCAGCCATGTACTGGCTGATGGATTGTCCTTGTCTTTGGATACAGTGTCGGAAAATCTGCCGGCGCGAATACTTGGAAGGCATAGGCTCATAGTGTATCTTGAGCCGAGCCATGAGGAGATCCAGCATAGTGTGCACCGGGGTCGGTTCAGAGAGATTGGGCGGTGGCAAACATTTCTGGGCCGCAGTAGTGTAAGAAAGTGCCCCGTCGTCTCTCCTCAGGGAGCTCAGAGAGGTCATGAGCTTGAAGGAAAACCTCGAACCCCTCTAAAAATGCGTCCCAAGAATCGGCCTCTGGCCTGAAAGCGGCGAAGACCGATGAAGGAGCCAGGGCAGGGATGATGACAGGGTCTGTGTCGCTCATCCTCGTCGCCAGTTTTAGGAACGAGGCGTGAGGTAAATTCAACGTCTTTATTAACAGGCAACAGCAACGAACAAGTTCAGAACACAGACAGCCCGCGGGCCGCCTCTGGAGTCTGGGGAGGGCGAAAAACCAATCCAAAAGCGGGGAGAGAGTCATTGGTTGCTCACGCATGCCTGCTGGGTCGCACACATAGCATTATCGGTGTGACACGCCCATGCACCCCCCAGAAGCACTCTACAAGCCTCCCAAAGCCGGGAGGGTGAACCTATGGCATGCGTGCCATTTGTCAGGGCACACGAGGTGCTGCCCTGTCAGCTGTCCAGTGTGCATGCACGTGCTAGCCAGCTGAGTTCAGACTTTTTAAAAGCCATTTTTCACCGTCCCCAGGCTCCAGAGGCGTTATAGGATCCTGGGGAGGGAAAAATGAGCCTCCTCCCTGGAGGCCCTTCAGAGGCTTCAGGAGCTTCCCTGAAGCCTCCGGAGCAAAAAAAACACCCGGCCCTATGGGCAAACTGGAAGTTCGGGAATGGACTTCCAGTTTGTTCGTAGGGTCGGTTTAAGCCCTCCGGAGGCTTCAGGGACCTTCAGGGAAGCCTCCGGAGGGCTTAAACCAGCCCTACGAGCAAACCCGAAGTGACTTCCAGTTTGCTTGTAAAGTCGTTTTTACTGCTCCTTACATTTTTCGCAAAAATATGGGCCATTTTGGGGAGGTCTGCAAAATGCAAAAACTTTTTTTTTTAATTTGCCTCTTTAAAATCTTGGTAAATCTTATACTCTGGTGCATCTTATACTCCGGAAAATACAGTATATAAGATCAACGTTCTGATTTTTTTCTCCAAATCTTTTTCCATTATACCCAAAAGAAGAGTTTCTGGTTTCATCTTTATCTTCGTTTTAAGAATTTTACTCCAAAATTTCTTTGCTTTAACACACATTCACCATAAATGATAAAAAATATGTTCTTTTCACTTCCTTTTGAACCAATATTCAAGTCATTGTATGATCATTTTAGTAGTAGAAAATTTGGGAACTTCCGGGGGGAGGGGCCTGCCGTCGCCGGTGGCTCAAAGGAGCTGCCCTCAGAGTTCTGGTTCGTATATCTACAAGATCTATAGATATCTCTTCTTTCAGGCAAGAAAGAAGCAGGGAGGAACTCAGTCGTTAGAATCCTCTTTGTAGTTCACAGCCTTTTTTCTTTTTGGCTGTGAACGGAGAAGAGGGTTCAAAAAAAGCTGAGTTTTTTTTTTACTCCGGCCAGATCTTCTCAGCTGTTTTTTTTCAGCTCAAGGCAGGTCACCCCCCCCCTCAGGACAAATTTTTGAAGCTAAGTTATTTAAAATCAATCCGAGCAGCGACCATTCCTGAGAACCCTTTTTTTATTATTATTCAAAATACCAGCTTCAACTTTATAAAAAAATTCCTTTGTTTAACTGCTTTTCAAAATGGCGATTTTATAGCTTCCGCATTTGATATATAATATATCTAATCAGCCCTGTTTTCTTGAAGACTTCTCTTTACTAATTGCCAAAAGTTTATTGAAAGTATCTTATCCTAAATCAAGGTGAGCAGAGACTTTGTTTGTTTTCTTTTTATAATGGCTCCGAAATCAAAGCAATCTCGACGTTTTTTTAACAATACATCCCAAGCAATTGCTATAAAGCCGCAGCTCTTGCCTTCTACGCCCTCTACTGGAGATTTGTTAACGAAAGAATTTCTTTTTGAAACTCTTAAAGAATTTAGAAAGGAAATGAAGCAATTTATTTCGGACTTATGTGACAAGCTTGATGCCAAGATTGCTCAAACAAAGGAGGATATGATCGGGGTCATAACTGTAATGACAGATTATATTGCAGGAAGGGAAGATAAACTGGAGCTCTTAGAGGAAGCTAATTCTAACCTGACATCTAAAATTGAAATGTTGCAACAGGAAGTTGAAAACGCAGAAAAACAACTTGTTATGACAAATTATAAAAAGATGGCGTTTGCAATAAGAGTTAGGGGATTGCATGAAAACGAACAGGAGAATTTGAAACAGATCTTTTTTGAGGCTTTCAGTCGTTTGGTGGGAAGTCCGGGACTCAACTTTGATTGGCAGATCCAAAAAATTTACCGCCATAATTCGTGGGCAGCAAAACAGAGACAGCTTCCGAGAGATATAATTATATATTTTGCTACAAGAGAATCCAGAAATGCGATATTACAAGAGCTTTATAATAACAGGCTGCGAATTGATGGACAGGACTTGATCGTTTTCAAAGAAATACCACCCCAAATGTTAAGAGCCAGGAGAGACTATACTTTTCTAACTAAAGAACTCAGAAATAGTCAGATACAGTACAGATGGGATGTGCCATTTGGTATTACAGTTACATTTGATGACCAAAAACATCGCCTCAACTCTGTTTGGGAAGCCCGAGACTTTTACTATAAGATCCTAAAGGCGGGACTTCCTGAATTACCCGGACTTGGAGAAAGACAAGGAGAAGTAGAAGAGAAACAACAAAACACACAACTACAAGGCGGGAGGTATCGCTTTCCCCCTCCGGAAGGGCAGAAGAGCAGAGAACAAGGATTTAGTTATGCTTCCAAAACATTCGCTTAATTTTTAACTTGAATAATACTTTGTGACTTCTGTCTTGTATAAAATGGTATAGTTGTATACCGATGAAGAGACATTAAGGCTGAAAGAAGTGATGCTGATTTCCTCAGAAAATATATTGTATGGGACTTAAAAAAGACTTGACGGATAACTCTGAACTTTTTATATAAATTGTTTATGATTTTTTTTCTAGGGTGAGGAGGGCGGAGATCATGATGTTCCTGGATTGTGGTTTAGGTTGAATGGAGTTGGGAAGTGTGGTGTAGACGGGAGGGTAGTGAAGGTTCAATTAGAGCTTATTTTGAGCCAGAAAGTAAGTTGATTTTTATATAAACTGTTATTTGAATATAATGTTTGGAAGGATATACCCAGGGAGTTTGCAGGAAGGCGGAGCAAATATGAGAGGAGTACGGATGAAAATAAAATATATATATGGACACGGGTAGAGGCAGGATGAGAAGAGTTGGAAAATGAAATTGAGAGAAGTATTTGAGATGTGTTTAAATTGCTTTATAGAGAAGGAGGTAAAAGGGACAAATTAAAGGTTTGAAAATGGACAGATATTTAGATAATGAGATAAGGCCCCTAGCTAGAGTAGAATTCTATTTGATTAACTTATTTGGTTTCAATATAGTTTGAAATCCTGCAAGTAATAAATTAATTGAGATTAGGAATGATGTACATTGTTTAAGTTTTAATAATGATGGGAAGCTGAGCTCAATGTAGAGAGTTTATTGATTTTTCCCTTTTTTTCTTTTTTTTTTCTTTATTCCTTTCTTTTTTCTTTTTTCTTTTATTTTTTAATTTTTAATCTATTTGGTTTTAATATACTCCAGACTGTGTTTGATAAAAAGCTATGCCGGGTATGGGATCTGGGAAGTCGGAAGGGGGTTAGGGAGGGGGGTTTACTGGGGGGAGGGGGGGAGGGGGGAAATATAGTTTCAATTTTTTAAAATAACAAGAATGCACTTGTATACTGTTGCTCTTTTTTCTTTTTTTTCTCTTTTCCTTTTATTTTTTTCCCCTTTTCTTTCAATTTTAGTGTAAAATACAAATCGAATAGATTAATGAATAGTAGAAATACACCGAAGTGAGGAGTAGAGGGAAAGAAGAGGGAGGAGTAGAGAGGGAGTGAGACGGGAATGTAAGGAGGGTGAGATGGAGGGAAGGGGAGAAAGGAATGTCTGAGGGGGAGGGGAAGTAGAAGGGGGGAATGCTGGAGGGGAGAAATGAAAGTTGGAGGGGGAGAAGAAACGGTGTATGGAGGATTGATGTGTTATGTTGGTTTTCCATGGTGGAATAGAAGATGAGTTGTGTTTATTGTTTTCTTAATTGCACAGTATATAAGTGATTGTATAAATTGAAAATGAAAATGAAATAAAACAGTTTTCATGAAAATTTGGGACCATGATCTAGTCCAACAGCAACCTTCCATTAGGATTTTCATTGAGACTTGACATTTGCAAAGCCGATGGTTTCTCATATATTTCTGCCATAGTATTTAAGATATACTGTAACAGTATTGGAAAAAAGACTGCATTCAGTAGAGATAATATTGCTTAGGAAAATTAACACATTTTAAGTTGTGGAATGAGCTTTGAGTAGTTCAAAGATATTATAGTTGCCAAATTACAATGGGCTGATGTTACTTAAAACCCAAATAATGGGTTAATCTATTGGTGGAAAATAGTAGATCCAATCTTCAGCAATATGAATTAGCTTAGATTTGTAAAGAACATCTGGAATCCCTCTCTAACTATGATTTTTCTTATTGTACCAGGGAGCTAGTGTGAATTTTAGAACATCAGATTGTGTGTCTCCTCTCCATGAAGCTTGCTTAGGAGGACATGCTGCATGTGTCAGTGTCTTATTAAAACATGGGGCCAATGTAAGTACTCAAAGATCTAGAATTATAGTGCATGCAAGAAAAAAATAATTTGCTAGAGACTGCCTTGGTAGCTTAACTACCAAATGTAAACTGTGTCAGTGATTTCCTTGTACACTTTTTCAACAAAGTAACCCAACTAATATTGGGGAGAAATATTCTGATTCCCAATATTATTATTCCTAATAAACCCAAATCAGGATTAATGTGCTAGAAATGGTTTTGCTATCTGTTTGTTGCTACTAATTAACAGTATCTTCCTTTTGTGAAGAAAGGTGAACAAGGAGATTAAAATGTTATTGATAGAAATGTCCTCTCATTTTAGCTATGTTGGAACAATGCAAGAAATGTACTTTCTGCCAATGCTCAAACTCTCATTTACTATCCACGCAAGCACACCCACCCACTCACGGCTGACAATGTTTAAAAGAGCCCAGATCCTATCTTGTCTTCAATCCAATTAGTGACATATATTTATTTTGTATTAAAGTATATTTATGGAGCTACTATGATAATAAAATGTCATTGCAAAACACTTTTCCTATAGCATTTTATAATTTATAATATAATAATTCAACATGTTTTACAAATAAAACATTACTGTACCAGGTTTTTGCCTTTAGGTAAATGCCACTACTATTGACTGGAACACACCCCTGTTCAATGCTTGTGTCAGTGGTAGTGTTGACTGCTTGAACCTGTTACTGCAACACAGAGCCAGCCCACATCCAGTTTGTGACCTGGCATCCCCCATCCATGAAGCTGCTAAAAGAGGTAAATTTGTCAGCATATGTACCTATATACCAGGGGTGTCAAACTACATTTCATTGTGGACTGCATTAGAGTTGTGCTTCTCCTCAGGAGACCAGGATGGGTGTGTCCAACTCGCCTTCATTTGTATCAGGGGAGCCTGTGGTGGCCCAAGCGCACTCCCAGTGAAAACAGGCTCCCAGGCTCATTTCCAGCTGCAATGGCCTCCTGCCACCCTCTGCCAGCAAAAATGAAAACTACTTCCATTTTCGCTGGCAGAGGCACTGTGGGACAATCCTTAGCTTTTTCCAGGGCAACCCTGCGGGCCAGATCTAAGCATCCCATGAGCCGGATCCGGCCCACAGGCCTTGCGTTTGACACCCTGCTATATATCATGGTAACAAGATGGGTACAACTTTGTGAAGTGATATATTCGTTGTTTCATTCCACGCAAATTCTATACAAAACCACAAATTTTGCCTGTTTGTTATATGAATATTGTATAATCAAATGTTAGCTATCTGTTGTTTGGACTATAAAACAAATACCTAGGTGTGTTACAAATAATATCAAGGCTGGACAATCTGTGGCCCCTCAAATAGTGCAAAGTAGCCATTCCCAGCAACCTCAACCTCAAGAGCAATGCTGAAGAACATGGAACATTGCAATTCATCTGGAAAGCCCATAACTTTCTCATCCTTCAGTTATAGCAGTGGTTCCCAAACTTGGCAACTTTAAGACTTGTGGACTTCAACTCCCAGAATTCTCCAGCCAGCAGAGCTGGGAACCACTAAGTTATAGCATTAGAATTTCCTCTCTGATGAGATCATTTTGACATCATTCCCATTTTAATATCTCCACCTGTCACAGGTTTGAAATGCTGAAAAATATCAAGCTAAAATCAGTGCTCTGCCTTTGCTGCTGCAAATCCCTTAGCAACAAAAATTTCTATATTTTCACTCCACAAAACAGAAGGGCAAAACAAACTCAGCAGTAATCTGGCCTTTTTCAGGCTGGTTCATCCAATGTTAAAGAGAATAGGAAAAGGAGACAAAATTATTTATCTTGCCTGTTTATCTGAGCTACAGAAGAGGATTTGAAATTGCTCTATAGGATCTCTGTTCTTTATTGAATTCCAAAACTTGCTGCTGAGCTGGAAATAAATATTCCCTGCTTCCTAACACTGTTGATTTAGCACTGTTGACTCCAGATGGGATCTGGATCTCTTTCAACTGGCATAAATCCTTGTCTGGAAGTCCATGCTGCTCTTCCCCCCAAATATGAACATTAATATTGGTTAAAATTTGTTATCTATGGTAAGACTATAATTAAATGTTATTATTGCTATATAGATAGTCCTCAATTTATGACCACAATTGAGCCCAAAATTTATGTTGCTAAGTGAGAAACCTGTTGAGTTTTGCCTCTTTTTATATCTTTTCTTGCCAAATTTGTTAAGTGAATCACTGCAGTTGTTAAATTAGTAATACGGTTGTTAAGTAAATCTGGTTTCCCCATTGACTTTGATGTCAGAAGGTCTCAAAAGGGGATCGGATTGACATCAGGACACCGCAATCATCATAAATCTGAGTCACTTGTCAAATCAAGGGCTACTTGTACTGCCAAACAAGACATGAAATTGCTTTTGGTATGTTGACAAGGATTTCTGGCTCCACAGCCTAGCTGTCTAAGTGGGCTTGAATGTGAAGCTTGTCTTAATATGTTAAAAAGTATGTTGATATAAAAACTGCCCTCACAGCCAACCTTACAATTCTTCACCAATGAAGCTGATCTCTGTTGCTGTCTTATCCCTCCACTGACACTTTTAAGTCAATGATTGAGGGTCTCCTGGCCAGCATTTCCTTTCCTTTTTGGTGTCACCTGTTGTTGGAAAAACCAATTCCCAATTGCTTTCCTTAAAGTGCAGATGGGGCAGGTTGAAGGCTCAAACTGTCTTTTTATATAGTGTAGGTATTTTGTATTTATTTATAATGTTTCGTTAACCTTGGAAATTAAAGGGATTAGGGGACAGGAGAGGAATAGGTTCTGAGAAATGCATAAAGGGAATCTGACCATCACTAGTAGATTTCTGAGATGTCTTTTCATACAGTCAAAGCAAGATGTGTCTTATTGCTCAATCTGGAAATCAGGATAATAATTCTGCCTGGATAATAGGGAAATGTGAAAGGAAGAAGCTCATGCTTCTGATACTCTATCCTAAGGCCCTGCAATCAATAGACTTTGTTCTCTCTTGGTTCTCAGCTGGAAAACCCTCAACCCTTGACACTGATAGGATTCAATTGGAGGGCAAAACTCTCACTCTGCTAAGATGAGACTGCTGCTCAACAAAGCCTGCATTGCTACTCTGATGCTGTTGGAGTTTTGTCCTGTGGTGGTGGTCACCATTTTTGGCCAGTTGGGGAACTATACATTAACTACCATTTAGGGGCACTGTTCTCTGGTTCACTCACTTCTGCCTAGATGGCGTGGGCTGTGAAGGACCTGAGTATGAACCCGTAACTATAATGAAAGAAAGTTGGCCAGAGAAAGAAATTGGAAAAGTTTTGAAGTTCCAGTTATTTATAAAAACCAGTGAGTCTTTGTTCACCTTTCATGTGTAAACAGCTGGGGTCTAGTTTTGGGGTTTGAATTTAAGTTTTAATTCACTTTGATCCTTTGAAGGTCATACCAAATGTGTGGAAACTCTTCTTGCCAATGGAGTCAGTATTGACCATAACATAAAGCATCTTGGAACTCCACTGTATGTCGCTTGTGAGAATCAACAGTTGAAATGTGCCAAAAAGTTACTTGAGTCAGGTAATTCGTTAAGAGATATATAATATCAACAATATCATTTTGCATGCCTGAAAATGTCTATGGGTAGAGGACAGAGGCATTAATGGGGATAGTTCTGGGAGGTCAGAAGTATTTGTAGATTGTGACTAGGGCAGTACAGCACTACGACATTCCTGTGTCTGTCTTCAAGTTGTCCACCCAGATACTTTCCCCTCTTAATTTAATAATATATGCCATGCTTGAAGAGAAGATGGGCCATTCTTGGATCAGACTAAAGCTTCAATTAATTCAGCCTTCTTCCATAATGGCCAACCACAGGTACTTAGGGGAAGCTTAGGAGCTGGAAGAATGCAGCAAGAGGGAATACATCTCTCTTACTCATGTTTCTCAGAATACTGCTCTTTAGTATTAGAAGTAATAGTCAAATTGGCTAATATTTATTAGTTGTCTTCATTTTCATGAATGTGTATAACCTTTTAAAAACATTTTATTAGTGACTAACGTACCTTGCTTTGTTCCTCATATTGATTTGGGTAGAATTAACTAATTTAAAGCTACAGTGAACATATGCACAATGAATTCATGGTGAAGTAGCAGATTCCTATAGAGTTATCCAGAAGCTTAACCAAATATAATTGCCAAAACACAGTGGCTTCTGGTTGTTTCGATTTCCTCAGTTTGGCTGGAAACCCTGACACAGTAAAATTCCTGCAGAGTAATGAATTTTCCCTATGTAGATTTATTTACAAAAACCTATATGCTGCCTACTGAGTAGATGGAATACATTAGGGATGTCAAACTGGCAGCCTGTGGGCCAGATGCATCATGCGCAGGCCATGCCCACCTCAGCTCCGCAAAGGGAAAAACATCACGAAACATCACGTGATGGCAATGTGACACCGCAAGTTTGACACCCGTTGTATAAACCATATCTTCTCAGGGCCTTTTCTTCAGCAATTCTGTCAGGGTTGAAGAATTTGGTTAGTTAATTTTTCATTGCAACTTTTTCCTGAAACCCACAGCCTTGGGGAACACATGCATTGTAAACAGAAACCAGTTTGAAATTATTTAAAAATGAATGAACTGTCACAGTTTCCTGCAAAAAAACCAAAAAACCTCACGTTGCTGTGTGGCATTAAGGATACTGAGCATTCTTAATGTCCCATTTCAGATCAATAAAATTGTTACACTACTTTCGCAGTAAATCTCAGCATTTAAACAGTTTGAAGCTATTTCAAATTAAGAAATAATTATTTAGGAGGCCTTATGCTTCTTTGACAATTTATAAACTGGAAATTATTTAGAAGGGTCTGAGATAGCAAAAGAAATAAGTTATTGTTTGTTTAGCAGTTATATCTCATTTTGTTTTAGGTGCAAGTGCAAATAGCGGAAAAGGCCTGGATTCTCCTCTCCACATAGCTGCTCAAACCGCCAATGTTGACATGGTCCATTTGCTCATTGACTTTGGAGCAAATACCAGGGCTGTTAATGCAGAAGGCAAAAAGCCAATAGAGCTGGTTCCAGCCAACAGTGCACTAATGCAGATATTTCTGCAGAGAGAAGGTGCCCATTAACCTTTGTTTCTTTCACACACAGAGTACATTATGTAAAGAACCTGAGGCAAGCTTTGAATGGACATATCTGCATCATATTGTTTACTCTTACCAATATGCCAGAATGTGCTCTTATGACATCCAATATTGTTAATATTTCCTCTTTCGACCACTAATGCCATAATGTGGGTGCTACCTTATAATAATAAAAGGGAATGCACATGGAGATAGATCCAATTACTTCCTGTGAGAGACAGATCAGACAGTGGAAAGAATGAATTTTTTCCAAACCTGAAACTTCTGTTTTGATATTGTTACAATCATAGTTCACATCGTAGATTTTAATAAAGACATCAAGTTCAACAGGAAAGTGCAAAAAAGAAGGAAAATTTTGTAGTTAGAATGTGTATGTGTTCCATATGAATATTTTGCTGGATATATCTCCAGCAGGAAACTGGTTCATAATATCTTTCTAGCTAGAATACTTTTATTATCAGTAAATAAGTACCCATGCATGATTGTACACATTATTATATATGGCATTTTTCAAAACCAAGACACAAAATGACCCAAGATTTGTAAAACATTTGTTCTGCTATAGTAAATTGTTTTACTGGTACTGTAACAGGATTGTTTAATTCCAAATTAAAACAAAAATTATTATATGGTACCTTCTGCAATCTGTAAGGTATTATATTGCTGTGACTGCTTTAAACGTCACAAACGTGAATCTCACCATCGACAGAGATTTAAAAGCTTGATTAATTATCTATTTTAAACTGCTTTTTGTTACTGATTAACTTTAATCTTCAACAGTTGTCCTAGATTAGGATAAACAAACTAACAATAGCTGAGTGGGTTCTGGTTTGGAATGTTCCACTTCTTATAGCCAGTTGAGAAGTATATGTTTTCATTAAATATTGTTATTCAGGATTACAAGGAACTAAAACTAGTTTGAATCCTTTAGAAAACAGATTTTAAGATTATTCTTGTGTGTTTTTTTGGCATTTTTTTCTTTAGGGCCATTCTCCTTGATGCAGTTATGTCGCCTGTGCATCCGGAGTTACTTGGGAGTCAAAAAGAAAAAGAGAATTAGTGAACTTATGTTACCAGATGAGCTAAAGAAGTTTCTTTTATATCTATAAAAGGTGTTATATTCCTTGCTGATACATACTGTGCAAGTTTTACTTCCTAGCAAAATTGTTGGTACAATTTACATTCCAATTATCCGATCAGGATTTTCAATAGGGCTAGTTTGTTTACCCCTGCATATTTTAATTGTTAGTTCCTATTTGGACATTAACTAAATTTGAGAACTACATTAAAAAGAAGTAAAGATCTTGTAGCAGAATTTCAATTCTATATGTAGTAGCTGATTATCTGAGGTGTGTTATAAATGCTTCTATAGTAAATAGAAGATGCCAAGCACATACAATACTGTGTTCTGTTATTATTAACAATTTTCTGTGATATGGTCCCATAACTAATCAACAAAGTATTGTTGTTGTTATTATCATTTAACAGTTTTCAGGAAATTATATTGTTTAACAAAGACTTTCAGTGTGATGTTCCTAAGAACTGGTATGGGCACAAACACTTCCATGGCATGTTTGGATTTCTTGAGTTTAAAATGCATAAAAAGGGAAAGTGGGGTAAGTTTCATTTAGTTTGGGTCATTGACCTGTAATTTAAAAACATTGAAAAGAATTTTAGTATGCTATAAGACAACAGACTATAGAATCATCTTTGTTTATAAGAAAGCTATACACAGACATTTTTAGAAAATAATGTCTAGTTCAGTTCTTTATTTAAACTTATTCCCATCCACTCATTAAAGAACTACAAAAATAAATATGGGATGAGCCAGAACAGTTGGGAGAACTAGAGACGGTTGCTTCAAAATATTTCATTGGTTTACCATGTGGTAAATGGGTGTTTTATGTCCACCTAAACCATTTTGTAAAGCACATGAAATGTGTTCTGTAGAAGCAAATATCCAATCCAACTCTTATAAAAGTAACTGCTAGAACATTGACCAGTGGAATTCTATCAACATTCTCTTACTGAGTTTTTGAGAGAATTCTTGAGGAAAATATAATGAAATAACTATAAACTGCAATCCAGAGCTCAAAAAACTTTGTTCTTCTCCATCACAAAGAATCAGATTACTCCCCCCCCCCTTTACATCAATCACAGAAAAGATTACTTAGACTCTGTCAAGTGCTGGGAGTGAATGCTGCCTATTAGTGCTCTGAATCTCAAACTCTTTATTTCAAGGATGCCACAGATAATGAGGTTAAAAGGTGGGTGAATTCACGGGTTGGGTTTAAGGTACAATTGGAATTATTAGCAAATTGAACAGAAAATGGAGTGGTAGTCAGACAAGGCAACTTATATATCACATTGCCAAGTTATTAAACTATGTGAAAAGATGTTGGCATCAAACCTAATGACTGATAAAAACTGTTAGAAAACTGTCAGCTGCAAGTCTTTTATGTTGAACTACGAGGGTATCAAGAATAGGTCTTGTAAATGTGGGGCAAATTAAGGAGTTTTCTGAACATTCAGTATTTCTGAAATAGCAATTTCTCAGGAACAACTGATAAGGAGGTCTATTTAAAGATCTGCTTTTTGTCTGCATACACACACAAAAGTCTGAAATTGGTTGGCCATAGTGTAATGGGTGAAAGAATCGCTCATATTTTTCTCTAGATTTTATTAATGAATTTGATTAAAGAGCCATGTGGTAGGTAAGGGAATCCAATGCACTGAAAAGGTACTAATCCCTTAAAGGGAAAACCCTCAAGAGGTGGTCATTCTCATTGATCCCTCAAAATTCAAAGCAATGTGGCTTATGTACAGCTCAATTACTGAACTTCTGTTGAGGTAGTGATTGAGAGAACACAAAAACTGAAGACGAATGGGATGAAACATGAAAGTGGACCTACTGTTTGAATTATGAGGAATAATTGGGGAACTAAAGGGTTAAAAAAAATCTTTGTTTATATTTACAATTGCATTAAACAAACTGAATTGGTAATACTGTCTACTGGGCAATAGATTGCCATGTTCAATATGAAACATTTGTTTCAATAAATTTATATTTTGCCTACTTTGTAACAGTAAATTTGGGCAGCTAAGATGCTTAGAACGTCTTTTATCTCTATTATGAATTAAAATCCTACTTTCTACATGCATTTACTGAAAAATATTCCAAATTATAACCACAAGGTGGCAATCTTCCACCAGCTTTGCTGCAGACACAATCCATGTGTCAAGTAATATTGCACTCAGATTAAATAAAATGCTTTCAGAAGTGATAATGTAAACTTTTCTGCTTCGGTGATCATCAGACTTCTAGTTCAAGTACAAGTGGAAAAATACCAGTGAAAGTGAAAGCTTGTTCAACAGAAAACTCTTCCAGAATATACTAGTATCAAACTCAATTTAAGTCTACTCAGAAACAAAATTCTACTGAATTCAGTGGATTTACTCTAATGAACAGGCCAAGAAATGAAGACTGGAGTTTGACATTTTAATTAACTAACCAATGATAAAAAATCCCATGTTTCTAAAATCAAGAATACTGCAATTCTAGCCTTAGTTCTATATTCTTAAAATGTAGAGCATACCATTGCAGATGGCTGTCACAGGCCACAAAAACATTAAAATGTCTAGTGTAGGTAGAGGCAAATTTAGCAAAGAGGACCATAATTAACCAGAAATGGGTAGGTGGGAAAGACAACAATAACAGAAAAATGCTATCAGGAAAATATATTGCTAAACTTGCTGACATAAATTTTGTTCACATTTACAGTATATTCCTTTTTGTCATCTATGGTTATTACTGCAAGCAGCTACCATTTAAAATCATTTCACAGAATAATATAGATTAGTTGATTTTCTGAATGATTACATCACTATCCACTGCAATATGTGCATTGCACTTGACATCTACACATGTGCTTTGATTTTATTACCAAATGAAAACTAGGAGCTTAATTGTTTGCATAATTGGCTGTTAGCTTGGAATAAATAACATTGGTTAAATGGCACATATACTTTGAATCAAGACTGTTTTTCTGCCTACACAAAAATGCAGGAAGTCTTCCTTGTTGCTATCTTTATCTTATTCAAATTGTGACCCGACAAATGCATGCACGACAAAACCGCGCCGACAGAACCACGCCGAGAAAACCGCGATGTCGAAATCGCACCCACATAGGCGTGCTGACACAAGAGCGCCGACAAAAGGGTGCCATCAACAAACAACGCGAAAACAACGTAAGAACCCTAAACCTAACTCTAACCCTTACCTTAACCCTAATTGTGCTTTTGTGGGCGCGGTTTTATTGGTGCGTCTTTGTGGGCACACTGTTGACGTCATGATTTTATCTTGAGATGTATGCACTTTGCCTTGAGATGTATGCACTGTACAGGCAATTTTGGATATTCAGGTCTGATTATAATTATATAACTTGGGGTGGGGGACTGAGAAAATCCACTAAAAAGGAACAATAATAGGAATAACAAGAGAATGAAAAAGAAAGGAATCATCTCAAAGAAAAATGCAACTTGACTTGACTATTTTGGATGAAGGATACTATTTATAGATATTTCTGTAGCAAGGCTACCTAGCTAACTGAATTGAAAAATGATACTATCAGTGGCTATCAGCAATGATAATTATCTGTTAGCAATGATAACTATCTGGAATTGCAGACTGAAGCTGTTACTTCCCAAAGCTAGGGAGAAACAGAGGGCAGCGATCAAACTCAAGTTGTTTCTATTGACCAGTTTGGGAAATAAGACATTGCTAGTTTTAATGTAACAAACTCCATATGTTCTTGTAAGGACAGGTCAGATGATAGAGAATTTGGGGAAGTGATGTAATTAGAAAGTGGGGGGAACTCCTTTCCTCCCAGTTTGGGTAATTCCACAACTGTAATAACACTTAATTTTTTTAAAAAAATAAGTGTATATTCTTGAACATAAAATCCTCACTCCTTTTTTCTAGCAAGGGTGATCCATTTACATGCCCAGAGTGTTCACACATGGCCAACATTGAAGTCAATGGGTAAGACTTGGTGCCCAATAATTTGAGTAGGATTTTATAGCTCCAATTTACTAATCCACTGTTCTTATTTTCAGTTACTTTTTAAAAGATATGATCACCCACCCTACCCATGTAGATTTAGCTGTTGCTGTTCACTATTGCTAAATGAAAAGGGTAAAGGTAAAGGTTCCCCTTCCACATATCTGCTAGTCATTCCTGACTCTAGGTGGTGGTGCTCATCTCCATTTCAAAGCTGAAGAACCAGCGCTGTCCGAAGACCTCTCCTTGGTCATGTGGCCGGCATGACTAAACACCAAAGGCGCACGGAATGCTGTTACCTTTCCACCAAAGTGGTCCCTATTTTTCTACTTGCATTTTTACATGCTTTTGAACTGCTAGTTGGTAGAAGATGGGAAAAGTAATGAGAGCTCATTCTGTTAGGCGGCACTAGAGATTCAAACCACCAAACTGCTGACCTGATGGACAAGCTAAATGTACTAAATGTACATTTAAACAATTTTTAAACAAGCTAAATTGCTAAATGTATAATAGCTCATTTCCAATTACTTTTGAATTTAGCAGCTATATCCTCCTTCCAGTGGTGAGATTTTAGATTGATTAACATGGGAATTTTAACTCTAAATGACATAATGACTACATGTTCTAGCATACATTTTCAATAGAAAAGAGTGCACAGTATACCAAAACTGTTTTGTGCTCAGTTGCAGAACCTGAAACCCAACTTTCACATCAAACCTCTCTGTGTCCTTGATGTTATTCATGGACTTAATAAAGCAAGTTAACTTTTTATTGGGATGATGATACTTCAACATGTAAATATGGGTATTTTCTATAAAATTGTTCTATTATTTTAAGAAATATTTTTTTCTTCCACATGGAGCTACAGAACCTCTACAACCTGTCCAGTGTTTATGTGATAATCAAATTTGAAAGGCAATAATAATGTTGTTATTCTAAGAGGAGATACCTGCAGAATAACTCCCATTCATCATTTTTACAAGCTTGGAATAACATCCAAACCATTCATCTATTTCACTTAGAAGAGAAATTAAATTGCAAGAAGGCTTAAAAGTTATATGTAGTCTAATCAAAATTCACAGCAACCCCTTTATTTGTATATGAGCAAGATAAAGCATACTTCTATAATTCCACTTCTTCATAGATCATATTTGAAAAGAAAACAATGATTAAAGCAAATCCTTCTGTTCTGTATTATTTGACATTCTCCTTGACAATAATTGGGCAGGGTGTATTCTTTTTTTCAATATGCAGAATTATTTTAACGAAGGCTGAGAAGAAATTAAGGTACTAGCACCATGCTGTCAGCGTTCCAAATATCATCCAGAATTAAATCAGAGTCCAAGGCATAGCTTTCATCAAAGTTCCGATTTAATAAGGGAGACATGTTGGTACAATCTTGGCAACCCGAATCTGAAAACCTCCGGGGTTTTCCACCCAGTTGAAAGTTCATGATCTTCCTCCCACACACCCAAGTCCATCACGTGGTCCAATCTTCCACTGCCACGCTGGCATTTCCACCCATCCATTTCCAGTCAGGTGCAGAGGTGCGGAGACAAAGAATGACCTTGGACTTCTAGAAAGGAATGTTCTCCTGTGATTGTGGAGACAGCAGCCAGAATGGGTTTGCTCTGTCCAGTAACCAATTGGATTGAGTCTACACTTATGATGTCATTGAGCCCTAGGTGATTCCTCCCAGTTTAGACTCAGTCCAACCTGGATTAGCTGTGATAATTTATCTCTCCTCCAAATTTGAATTTTCTAATATTAATTGGTGAATTTTTCCAAATGTTTTCCCTTTAAATTGAATTTTTAAATGATTTTTTTCTCCTGAACATTTTGGAGGGAAATTCAAACTTGCTTCTTGGCTGCCTCTCTTCAGCTGTCTGACTGCCTGTGGCCACGAGTTCACTCAGGAAGCCTGCCTTGCAGTCAGATCGGCCATCTCATGACTATGGCTCCACAGCTGTTCTTCTAAAACGCTCCTTGTTCCTGGGCACTCGGAAGGATGCATGACCAGCCCCTTCGCGTGCAGAGGTTCCAGTCCATTTTGAGGCTCCACAGCCATTTTGAGGCTCCGAAATGCTGGAATTCCTCTCCACCTCCCAGGAGCACTTTGTACCATGCCCAGTCTCTCAGTGTCCTCACAAGAGGTTGCTATGGAACAGGCCATCCAACACCTGCTGGAGATCCAGGCCATCCAACCAGTTCCTCCTCAGAAAGGGCAGGGCTTTTATTACCGCCTCTTCGTGGTACCAAAGAGCTCCGGGGGATGGAGAGCAATTTTGGATCTAAAATCATTGAACTGCCATATTGTCTACCGGCGGTTCAAGATTCATTCTCTGCACACCATCCTGCAGGGAGTCAGAAAAGGCAATTTCCTCACATCGGTAGACTTGACCGAAGCTTACCTTCATATCCCCATCTTCATAGACCACCAAAAATATCTCCGTTTCTCCTATGGGGGGAGGCACTTCCAGTACCGAGCTCTTCCATTCGGACTGTCCTCAGCCCCCAGGGCATTCACAAATGTACTGGCAGCACTAGCTGCCCACATCAGGTCATCTCCAATTCGGTTTCTCTGCTACCTGGACAACATTCTCCTGTTGTCCAGGTCGCCATCAAGCAGAAAGGGATCTTGCTCTTACCATCCACACCCTGCGAGATCACGGGTTTGGGGTGAATCTTACCTCATACCCAGAACTCACATCCTTCACCTTGGTGTCTTAATAGACACCGTGGCAGAAAGGGTATATCTGTCCAGTGACCACATAGACAGTCTGAGGGAAATTGTCAGGTAAGTTCTGCACCTCCACAAGGTGTCTCTACTTCTCTCCCAAGTTTTCGGCAAGGTGGTATCTTGCTTCGGGGTTGTCTCATGGGCCAGGTTCCACAGCAGGACCCTTCAATGGTTCATGGTTCCCCATCAGAAGGCTGACAGGAGCTGCTCCCCTCTCAAGGTCTCCCTTTTCAGACAGGTCTTACAATCCCTCAAATGGTGGCAGTCCCCAGGCAGTTTTTCAGGGAACCTTGTTCAGAGATCCAAGCCATCTCACACTTACAAAGGATGCATGTCTGACGGGGTAGGGAGCACACATGCAGGAGTTAGTGACTCAGGGTCTGTGGTCCCTCGAAGAAAGCCAAAACATAAATTGGCTAGAGTTGCGGGCGGTACGTCTCGCCCTCATTTAATTCCAACACATGGTGCAGGACAACCATATCCTAACCCTAACAAACAACACTACGACCAAGGCACACATAGACAGGCAGGGGGGAACATGTTCCTGGCCCCTAATGCAGGAGTCCACCCTGTTGTGTCAATGGGTGGAATCCCACCTGTCATCTATCAGATCTCAGGGGCCTCCAACGCCCAGGCAGACTGGCTGAACTGGACCAGGATAGATCAGGCAGAGTGGAGCGTCCATCCGAACCTCTTCCATCAACTGATGCTTCGATTTGGCCTGCCAGTCCTAATCAGGTACCCAGATTATTCTCGGTTCGTGGATCCCATGGCAGAAGGAATAGACACCCTCAGGTGCCATTGGCCCAAAGGTCTTCTGCATGCATTTACGCCCCTCCCTCTCATCCAGAGAGTGATTCAGAAAATGTTGGAGCAAGAGGCAGATCCAATTGGCCACGTCGGCCTTGGTATGCTGATCCAGTGACCTGTCGATCTCCAGTCCATGGCACATTTCATGGTCACTCCTGTCTCTACACCAAGGGTCAGTTTGTCACCCTGACTCCCAGTGGCTGCAATTAACTGCATGGTGATTGAGCGGCAAGCCTTAACAATTGATAACATCTCAACATCATTGCTACCATTCAAGCATCACACAAAAGCTCTACTAACCGTATTTACTAACTTATCCGCTTTTAGATCCCAGCTTTTCACCCAAGTAGCTTCAGACAAAGGGTACCCCTTCCAATGCACTAAATACTGTAAGCAACCCCTATACAACCTGAAGTTTTTTTTCACCTCATAATATGTTTCCCCTTATAACACTACAGGAGGAGGGGGAGCTTGGGTGGATGCTCTTATGCTGGACCCAATTACTAGTTTCAACAAGCTACAATGAAATACTGGGTAAATCTTCCCTGGAATTCTGGGTAGACTGAGTTGAACTGTAACTTGGTAAATTATCTTCACTATTGGGAAGGGACACCGGATGTATTGTTCCACCATCGCATTGGCCCTCTCCGCTGCGCCGTTAATGCTGGGATGAAACACTGAGCTGAGTCCTTGTGTGGATCCAATGGATCTCAGGAATTCTCTCCAGAACTTGGTGGTGAACTGAACTCTACAGTCTGAAATGATCCTTTTGGGCACCCCATGCAGGCGATAAATGTGTTTCACAAACATTTTCGCTAATTTCTTTGCAGACGACAACCCTGAACAAGCGATGAAATGTGCCTGTTTGGAAAACAAATCAATAACTGTCCAGATTACTCTATTCCCACTGCTGTCTGGGAGTTCAACAATAAAGTCCATTGCAATCTCTTCCCATGGTCTGCTAGGGCTGGCCACTTGTTGTAATAGTCCAGGGGCTTCCCTGGCTGTGTTTTCATTGTTGCGTAAGTAGCACAGCTTTTTGCATAATCTTCCACTTTCGATCTCATCTTTGGCCACCAAAATTGACGCCTGGCGAGATGGAGCATTTTTAGGAATCCAAAGTGACCTCCTAGTTTCCCATAATGGCTTCACTGTAGGACTTCCTGCCACAACCCTGCAAGGACATACAGTTTAGACCCGTTCCAGGCTAAGCCACCACTCATCATTAGGATGTCCTTGTTATTGTTGAACCATGAGTCTGTCGGGAATGCTGCTTTGAACTCTGTCGTCAGCTTATCCTAGCTTTGGGTGGTGACCTGGGCCACCTGTTGGTGGGAGGAAGAAATGATGGGTTGAACAATTTCTTCCTTCTTACTATCGTATTGCGAGTTTCTCGACAAAGCATCTGCCAACAAGTTCTTCCCTGCAGGGATCTGTTTAAGTTTGAATTGGAACCTTTGGGATATTGTGCCTAGCAAACTTGTTTGGGGGATAGTCTTCGATGGGCATGGATTGCTTCGAGGTTTTTATGATCAGTCCAGACCTCGAACGGCATATCCCTCCCCCTTCCAGGAGATGTCTCCACATGATCAGGATCCACCTGATTGCCAACACCTCTTTCTCCCAAATGGCCCATCTCCTTTCAGTAGTGGTGAGTTTCTTGGAAATGAAAGCACATGGCAAGAGGTGGCCTTCTTTATTCTTTTGAAGTAGCATTGCAGCTATTGCTACATCACTGGTATCCTTCTGGATTATGAATGGTCACGTGGGGTTGGGGTGTTGCAGTATGGGCTCTTGGGCAAAGAGCTGTTTTAATTTCTCAAAGGCTTTTTGACAGTCCATTGTCCACTTTAGGGGTTGATTTGCTTTTGGCTTTGTTGGGGAAGGCCCCGTTTTTAATAGCTCAGTCAATGGGAGGGCAATTTCCACAAAAGTCGGAATGAACTGCCTGTAGAAATTGGCGAATCCAAGGAAGCTTTGTAGTTGTCTGCAAGTACTTGGGGGTTTCCAGTCCAACACAGCTTTCACTTTTCCTGGATCCATTTCTATCCCCTTGTTGGAGATGCGATAACCCAAGTAATCTAGTAAGGTCTTGTGAAACTCACACTTTTACAACTTTGTGTATAGCTTGGCAGCCAGAAGTTTTTTCAGGACTTGCCGTACCAGCTTCACATGTTCTTCTAGGGTTTCAGAGAAGATCAAGATGTTATCTAGATAAACAAGCACTCCGCGGTACAGATGCTCATGTAGCACCTCATTTATGTACTGCATGAAGACTGTGGGCGCTCCTTGTAGGCCAAATGGCATGATTTTGTATTGAAAACTGCCAAGGAGAGTGTTAAAAGTGGTCTTCCACTCATCTCCCTCTCTGATCCATATGCAGTAATACACCTCTCTCAAGTCCAACTTGGTGAGGATTTTTCCTTTAGCCAAGTGGTTCAACGTATCTTTCATGAGGGGAAGAGGATGGGTGTTCTTTTCACATACCACATTCAAAGCTCACAGATCAACACAGAGATGAACCCCACCATCTTTCTTTTCTCTGAAGAGCACTGGTTTCGACTTCGCTGGTTCAATACAGCCACGTTTCAAATTGATGTTGATGTAGTTCCTCAATTCAACCATCTCTTTTGGAGTCATGGAATACATTTTTGGCTTGGATAATGTAACCCCAGGTTTGAAGTTTATTGCACAATCTGTGGGCCGGTGATGGGGAAGATAATTGCATTCTTCCTCACTGAACACTCCCACTAAGTCCCAGTAGTCTTTTGGTACTTGTTGGATCCCTGGAGGTTTGGTGTCTGCTGCAGGTGTTGCAGGTTCTGGATGGTCTGGACTGTTGGGTTCAATCGTTTCTGGGTGGCCTTTTGGCTCCACTGGTGGTAACGGCCCAAAGCCAATAATCAATTTCCTAACACTGTCCTCCCACTTTATTGTAGGCGCCCACTTGTCCAGCCATGCAAGCTCCAAGATAATTGATTCCTGCATTCTTGGAGCTATGATGAATCTGAGGAATTCATGCACGAGCACCCTATGGGCACGAGAGCCAAGGTGGCGCCGTGGTTAGGGTGCAGTACTGCAGGCCACTTCAGCTGACTGTTATCTGCAGTTCAGCGGTTCTAATCTCACTGGCTCAAGGTTGACTCAGCCGTCCATCCTTCCGAGGTGGGTGAAATGAGGACCCAGACTGTGGGGGCGATATGCTGACTCTGTAAACCGCTTAGAGAGGGCTGAAAGCCCAATGAAGCGGTATATAAGTCTAACTGCTATTGCTATTGCTATGCATGGCAGAGCTGAGCTAGGGTGATGGCTCGCGTGCCCATAAGGTGCTACGTGCAACATCTGGCACGCGTACCATAGGTTCGTCATCACGGGCATAGAGTCTTTAATTTGCTTTTCTTAACAATGGTCTCCCTTCCAGGTAATTGCTGCTTCTGGTCTTATGAGTTATTTCTTGCCATATTGGCTCTGATAAATTAGTTCAACATAAAATCAACATATTGACTATATTTTGTTTTTACCCAATTCAGGTGAAGGACCTGAGATGTCATTTTTATTTGTTTTAATTTTAATTGATGAAATAGAAGAATCAAAACAATATATTTGTGATTGCACAGTTTAAAATGATTGCTACATGCATTATAGAGTGATTCAAGCAAATTGGACACAATGGGAGAAAAAGAAAATGAGGAAAAGGATTTAAAATAATATCATTTAATATCATTATAAGATTAAAATTAAAATCTAGAGCAAACATATTGCTCCACCTTTACATTTGTTGAATATAAAGGCATTAAAAAGCTGAATCCCAGAACTATGACTATTCTGAGATTAGATATCAGAAGATAGACTTTAAAATATAATATAAAAATATAAAATATAAATAAATACTGGACATTAGAATCCCTTGTCTTTTTCATAATAAATTACCTTTTAATTGTATAGTGACTTCCTGAATAATTGCTTTAGAAAAAAGACTATTACACTAGCATTATATGTTATTTGCAGAGATGGGCAAAGTTAGAATTATGTTCAAGGTTGAATTAGCAATCAAATAATTTATTCTCTCAATATTTGATAGCCACCCTCAGCTGTCAAGGAAGGTGGCAATTATACCTGCAGTTTTATGGAAGAATCAGGAAGTCGTTAGTGTTTATCAGAGAGTAACAGTTAAGAGTTGACCACATTTTAGTTGGGTAATATTCGGACATAAATGGGTATAAGAGAGACGCATATGTATTTGTATAGTATTTCTAGTTTATACTGCTATTCCAAATTGCTCATTTTAATTTCTTCTAAGCATTTTAGCATATCTTGATTTATTGTGGTCTTTTAGCCATTGTTAAAAATGTACTTTTTAAAACAATCCTGACAAATTGTTATGGATATTTTGAATATTTGAAAGCAATTCTCTAATGCTGGTTAATATCTGCAATAAAGGTAAGTTGGAAAATAAATGTGCTGCATTATTAATTGAAGGCCTCTAGAATAATTCATAATTACTGCCGATTTGCTACAAGAAGAATGTAAAATATTTTCTCAATATTGTTTCACCACAATAGAATTCATAGGGACTAGCAACTTAGAGTTAGGATATGGCACTTCCTACACCAAAGACACACTGCTCACAAAAGACTTCCAGAGTTCACACTGCATCTGCTGCAATTATATGAAAACTCAAACATGACAGGATATAAATTTATATTTAATTACATTAATGAATCTCAAACTTCTTAATCTTTCTGCCTCCACACTATAATAAAAAACAGATACATCAAATGTGCCATACTTTAAAAAAATCAATCAATCAATCAATCAATCAATCATAATAGAGCCGGAAGGGACCTTGGAAGTCTTCTAGTCCAACCCCCTTGGTTGAATAATTATCATGCAGAATCTCATATGAGTAGAAGATTTGATATATAAGATGAGGTGACATCTTAGCTGTCCTGTCCTTAGAATTCCAAGTATTTAATATAATTTAATAAAGATTAAACTACTCAAAGATTACCTGGAAGTTAAAAGAAAATTTGAATAAAAACACTAAATAAATCATTAAAATCACAGAAATAACTGAATTTGAGTTGACAAATGGAACTCCATTTTATGACTGTCTTTAAAAACACAATCTTGTTGGATTTTAATGGTGATGTGATACTAGGAGAAGGAAACAGCAAAATATATGTTTATGGCATTAAATTCATCAATCTCATAATTAACAGTTTGAATACCACAGAAAGAATGTAACCTAGTTATACCCACGACCTTCTTTAGACAATTAGATAAGAAGACAATTGTTGTATAATCTAAGATTTTGAGTTATCTTAGTAAACAGATGGAGCACATAAAAGTGCAATGATTTCTTAGTTTATATTTGAGTAAAATATTTACTCAGTTGTTTCTTTCAGCTTCCACGGTAGCAAGGAACATTGTTAACATTTATAATTGAGTCTTTCAGAGCACAATAAATCCAGCAGATCAAATAGTGAGCATCCTGGTGTCCTCGTGCTGTTCAACAGACACATTGGTCTGGATGATAACACAAGACAACATACCAGTGGTGGATTTCAAATTTTTTTAGAACCTCTTCACAATGGGTTCATTGTTAACAATGAATTAACAATGCTCTTGCTTAGCAACTAAAATGTTGGCTCAGAAACTCTGGCATTTGAAGCACGCAAGTCTTAAAGCTGTCAAGTTACAAGGCCCTTGCACCCCTAACCCTTTAGAAAAAAAACCCCAAGGGTGTTCAGCTCCATCACTCGCTCACCTCGCCCGTCCACACTATCCTAGCCCAATTCAATGTCAAGTCCCATACCTGGGAGTGGAGGTGGTGAAGGGGGAAGCATGGAGAGGTCCAGCGGCACAATCCACCAGACAACAGCGGCAAGCTCAGGAGTTTTCTCCTGGATTCCTCTCGGTCCTGCCTCCTCCAATCTCCCAAAGGGGGGGGGGAAGGTTTAGAAACATTATTAATTGACTTTTACTTAAAAGATGTCATAAAGGTGTAATGTTATTGGATGATTTTTTGAAATAGCTAATGAATGCCATTATGTGGTTGTGTCTTTAAGTATGAATGATTTGAGGTAAAAACATGTTCAAATAATTGTAGTCAAATGAGAATTGTGATACATTGATAGTAAGATATACAAAGATTTTTGATTTAAAGTGTATAATCTAATATGAACTATAAGTAATGACTGTGGAAGAAATGCACGAAAATTATCTGTAACCAATCGACATGCTTTCTACAAGATGTAATGAAGGATGATTCTTTTTTTGTGTTTTTGTCCAATTAAAATAAAAAAAAACTTTTCAAAAAAAATTCATTGTTGGAAGAAGAACAATAAAGTACAGTAAAACTCTTTCTGGTAGGTTTCCATTTTCAGTTCTGCCCTAAGAGACTCTTGGGAGAAAAATTCAGATATGGACATGAGGAAATTGGTCATTCTGTGATATCATTCTTGCATTGTGCTGCACACATCACAGGTGTCTGATATTTTTATTTTAAACTGTCTAGTTGATGAAGTGCACACACTTGAGTTTTATTATGATTACATTATAATGAAATAGTCTTTCAGGTTGTAACTCTAAAGAGCTTGTTTCACAAAAGATAGGAGAAAAAAACTTGGAGGCTTTCTTTTTCTAATAGGATTGTGGCTGTTGACAGTAATTTGGGCATCCCAGTTGTTACATTCATTTGAAAAAAGAATTAAAGAATTAAAAGAACTAAAGCAAAATATTTACTTTAAACTCCAGCAGTTTTAATCATAATTGCACTATTAAGATGTGTTACTCTGTACATGCTCTAATCCTTTCAGATGAGTATCTCATGTAACAGACTGATGTGAAATTCATTTGAAATAGTCAAAATTGGTGTTAAGGGGGGGTTCATGCTGGTAATAAATGCTTGTGAGGTCACAGAACAGAGATTTCAGTTATATAAGGAATTAGAAAGAGGTGTTCTATTGGGTGATCACTATTGGGTGATTCTTCAATGGTCCTGATCTTCAAGTTTTGAAGTTGTAATTGAGAATTTAATGTTTTCACTGTAGGGTACACAATTTGGAATCTACAAGAAAATTTGTTATTAACAAGGACAAAAAATATGGTCCTCAATTTCAGTGGAATCAAGATCAATAGGAAGATTGCTATTTATTAACAAAACTGAAGTGTTCTAAAGAAAATGGTTTTATCATATTAAATATAATAGAATCTATAGCTACCTATATTTTGGGCTATTGCCTGAATAAAAAATTGCCTGATACTGATAGGCGACGGTGATTTTTAAATACAGTACTTTTTAATGTACAGTATATCCTTGAGTCTCTGGGTATGATGCTAGTTCGCTTCCTCGTGGTGCACCGTGGATAGCACGGACGTGTGTACCAAATGACTAGCAACAATTGGCAATCAGACTACATTGAAGAATTGGCAATTAATGACAGACACCATTGTAAAACTCCTGACTCTCTAAATACATGGCAATGGATAAACAACATCAAAAGCTTACATCGGCCCAATGTCTGATTTTTTCAGCCTGGACCACCTTGTCCTTGGATGGCTGGGTGGACTGGACATTGGCATTTGAACTACTATAAGTAGTAGTTCAATGGTCAAAGGTGTCCCTCTTTACCAATGTGAAAATCTGGTCACCTTAATCTAATGTGAAATTTCTACTTAAGACTCATTCTACCAGAAAGAAGAGAAAAGCTGTAGGGAGTTGGAAGTGCAGCATCTCTTGAAACACTGCTGCTTTCAAGAGTTCCTGATTAAGATAGCCTGAAATGGATGGGGCCTATATTATTTGATCACACAGACTAAAAGCCTTCATGTTATTCGAGAAAAAGATGAAAAAGGAAGCCAAGCTTTCTATGCCCAAAATATCATCTTCTCTGTAAAGACTACTTATTATGTTGAACACTGTTACGTTGGAGGAGAAAACCTCAGTTTTGTGATAGAAAGGTAGATTAAAAATATCTTAAATTGATGAAATGATTTTGCTAATTAATTATTGCACCACGTTTATGATTTTTTTTTAGTGATTTGCTACAAAAGATTTATAAATATCCCAAACAAAACTAATGACATAATGATTTCTGACAGTTACAACCCACTGAATTTTTGTCTTATTAGAAAACCGCACAGCGTGGTAAGTGGTAGAGAACAGATGTAATAGTGGCAACATCATATTCTAATTAATTAATGATTGCAGCATATCAAATAGGTTATTTATAAAACTGACAACTAGGTCTATAAGTTTAATTACTCATAACACTTTAATTGGCTAAAAGGTGTTTCTAATTTTTCAGTAAGTGGATGATTATAAAAAATATTTTTAATGTATGTACTATCCTAAAAGCAATTTTCTAATTGCTCACAAAAGAAAAAATATTTGTTCTAAGACAGGGATGTCAAATTCAATTTCATTGAGGGCCGGATCAGGATTGTTGTTGCCCTATGGGGGGCTGGGGTGGGCATGGCCAGATGGGCCCGATCAACTGGGTTGGAGTGGCCAGGGTGGGCATTTCGAGCTCAATGTCGCTCATGTGGGGGAGGGGGACCAGGTCTGGCGCCAGGGCCTGATCCACTGGAGGCACCTCACCAACCCTTTTGGGCAATGTGGGGGCCCCTGGACAGCAACATGGGCTGCCTGGGGTCCTGAGAGATGGATGCCTGGCTCTTGAACTTCCAGGCACTGGGACCCTGCAGCCTGACCCCACTTTCCCTAGGGGATGCCTGGTCATGTTTGCCTCCTCCTCCTCCAGGTTGCTGCTGCTATGCTCACTCTTCTTGCCTGGACTGGGCTTCCCGGGCTGCGGGGGGACTGAAGAGTGTCAGGGCTTCTGCTGGTGAGGGCTGCTGTTGCCAGTGCTGCCCTCACAAAGTGAGGAAAGGATAGGCAGGGGGTGAGGCAGGGGTGCCCTGATTGTGGGGCTGTGAGTTGTGCGGGTGTGGGGTGCATGAGGCAGCTCTGGGGCTAGGCTTGGGTAGGGCAGAATGGATAGGGGTTTCTTGGGCACAAGGACTCCCCACCCTTCCCATTCACTGGGGCTGTTGTGGCTGGGGCGTCAGGCAGGAGGCTCATCCCATGTGTCTGGCGGAGCTGGAGGAGGAGGTTTGGACAGTGTAGGCTGAACCCTGTGGTGACAGCAATGGCAGCAGGCAAAGGCAGAAGCATGGAGAGAGGCATGCAATTTGGCCCACCAGGTAGCTGTGTGGCTACCTGTCACATCCCAATTGCAATAGCCACAGGTAAATAAAAACAAATGATGGGACACAGGCAGAGGTGTGGGGAGAGGCATGTGATTTAGCTGGCCAGCTGGGTGGCCATCCACCCCATCCCAGCTGCGGTGGCAATGGGCAGCCAAAAATAAATTGAGGACAGAGGCAGAGGTGTAGTGTTAAGGCATGCAATTTGGCCTGCTGCGCAACCATCTGCCACATCCCAGCTATGGCAGCTGTGGGCAAGCAAAAATAAATGGTGGGATGGAGCAGGTGAATAAGTGGGTGGCCGCCCGCCATATCCAGCATGCTGGATCACATTCCTACCCCTGCATCCACCTCCACCTGCTCCTGGGACAGCTGGCCTGGTAGTCTCAGTGCTTGGACCCACCTGCGCTGTGCAGGCAGCAGAATCCCAGAGTGCACCAGTGGAGTACAGCAGCTGCTGGACAATGTCAGCTCCTGAAGTGGACCATGGAGTGCCAAGCAGTGTTTGAAAAGCTCAAACGAAACGCTGGTAATTCACCTGCTCCCGGGACTAAATTACAGTCGCTACTCCCCCCCCCCAATCCCTTCCTACCCCTGCAGGGGAGCCTTTGACCCGAGAAATACTGCAAAAAGAATTAAGCGTGGCCTTAGCCGATGCCTTAAAAAACCATGCAGCTGTGATGGAAATTAAAATAAAGGAAGAGATATCTGCTCCTCATAAGGAATTGTCAGAAGAACTTATGGACTCGGTTCAGACTCGGAACCAGCAAATTAGAGAGGATATTCTTGAGGCTTCTAAATGCCTATCTGGTTATGTCTCTGGAATGGAAGATAAATTGGAAGATTTTAGTGATTCCAATATTAATCTGGTAATGAAAATAGATGTGGTTCAACAAAAGGTTGGTGATGCAGAAAATGAAATTATGATGTTGCAGTATAGACAGATGGAATTTGCCTTAAGGATAAGTGGCCTCAAAGAGAAAAATCAAGAAAATTTGAAGCAGATTTTCTCAGAAGCCTTTGATCAATTGATGGGAAGGTCAGGAGGGAATTTTGACTGGCAAATTGACAAGATATATTGTGTTAATTCCTGGCTTGCCAGACAAAAGCAACTTCCAAGAGATATTGTGGTGTATTTTGCTACGAGAGATATGAGGAATTTGATATTGCAAGAGTCTTACAAAACTAAGCTTCAAATTGGGGGTCAGGAGGTGACTGTTTTGAAGGAAATACCACCCAAAATGTTGAGATCGAGGAAAGACTATGCCTTCTT
Organism: Thamnophis sirtalis; assembly: GCF_051295495.1. Classification (NCBI taxonomy): domain Eukaryota; kingdom Metazoa; phylum Chordata; class Lepidosauria; order Squamata; family Natricidae; genus Thamnophis; species Thamnophis sirtalis. Next base: position 47,462,461 of record NW_028261392.1, on the reverse strand, counting down.
AGTCGATGAGCTCAAAAATCATCAGCTACAGTTCAGATGGGAGGCCCCAGCCGGGTTTGCAGTTACTTACCAGGGGCAAAGATATCGTCTTAACTCAGTATGGAAGGCTCAAGATTTTTACAATAATATACTGAAGGCTGGACATCCCCCCCCCCTCCAGGAACCAGAGAAAGAGAACAAGAAGGGCAGGATAGACAGCAAGCTATCCAAGGACCACCAAGGCTGGACTAACTTCCTCTCTCAGAGTTACAAGGAGCGAAGGAGCAAAGACAAATCTGCGTGATTACCAGGCGAATGGAACAAGAGCTAAAAAAGCAACAAGAGCTAAAAAAGCAACTCCTGGATCCACAGCTATCGTTTGACCACCACTTAATGGCTGTGACCAGGGGGGCATTCGCCCAGGTTCGCCTGGTGCGCCAGTTGCGACCCTACCTGAATCGGGAGGCTCTCACAACAGTCACCCGGGCCCTTGTGACCTCTAGGCTGGAATACTGCAATGTGCTCTACATGGGGCTGCCCTTGAAGAGCATCCGGCGACTTCAGCTAGTGCAGAACGCGGCCGCGCGAGTGATTGTGGGTGCACCTCGGTACACCCGCATAACACCTATCCTCCGCCAGCTGCGCTGGCTACCTGTCGATCTCCGGATGCGCTTCAAGGTGCTATTAGTCACCCATAAAGCCCTACATGGCAGTGGATCTGGATACTTGAGAGACCGCCTCCTGCCAATTACATCCCTGCGACCAATAAGATCACATAGATTAGGCCTCCTCCGTATTCCATCGGCCAGCCAGTGTCGGCTGGCAACTACAAGGAGGAGGGCCTTCTCAGTAGTAGCCCCGACCCTTTGGAACGAGCTCCCCGTGGAGATTCGCACCCTCTCCACCGTCCAGGCCTTCCGCATAGCCCTTAAGAACTGGCTCGCCCGTCAGGCCTGGGGACAATGATAGTTACCCCTCCCGAATGATGAATGTATGTTGTTTACTATTTTATTATATGTCTCTATCTTAACGTCTGTATTCCCCCCCCCCCCCGATTTTATGTGAGCCGCCCTGAGTCCCCTCAGGGAAAAGGGCGGCCTACAAATATTAATAAAATCACAAATCACAAAAACAAGCTTCACAACAAACACATGCTATCGTCCAAGAATTCACAGGTTTTAGTTCAGAAGCAGTGGGTGGAGCCAGGCTGAAAATCAAACTACAGGATTTCCAGATGGCTCTTAAAAAGCTTCAGGGAGCTAAAGATGACAACTAAGTTCTTAACCTGGAACGTTAATGGTTTAAACTCCCCACAGAAAAGGAAGAAAATAAATCATTATTTGAAGCAATTTAAGAATGACATAATTTGCCTGCAAGAGACTCATATTAGATTAACTGACCAGAAATACTTGATTAATACAAGACTTGGACGACACTTTGTAGCTTCTGCTCCTGAGAAGAAAAATGGTATAGTTATTTACTTAAGAAAGGACATGAAAGACGAATTAATTGAAGCAGATTCTCAAGGAAGATATATTGCAATAGAACTGGTATTAGAAGAGAAAAAGATACTCCTATTGGGAATATATGTTCCCAATCAACAGCAAGATAAATTTTATAAAACGCTCCACACTAAGTTAGTACATTGGGAGTATAGATCTTGCATATTACTGGGTGACTGGAATGGTGTTATGGATACCAAGAAAGACAAGAGGGGTCTCTGGCAAAATATCCAAACGCGAGCGAAACTACCTAAGTCCTTTTTTGATATGATGGATGATTTTGAACTGAGAGACATCTGGCGAGAAAGGAATGCAGAAGAATATGACTTTACATTTTTCTCCAATAGAGAAAAAATTGATTTCATACTAATAACCAATGATTTGCTTTCTAGGGTAAAGAAGATGAAGATATGTTCCAGAGCTTTATCAGATCACAATCTGTTTGGATGGAACTGAAACTTGGGGCGCAAGCAAGAAGAACTTGGAGATTGAATGAAAACTTATTTAGATATGAAAAAAATATTAATGAATGTAAAAAATTGCTAAGAGAATATTTTGTTTTTAATATGAACAAGGGTACATCTATGGAAATGGTTTGGGACGCAAGTAAAGCGTATATGTGAGGAGTTCTAATAAATTTAAATAGGTTACGTAGACATAAACAGAGGGGAAAAAGAATCAAACCACAAGAAGAAATCAGGAAGAGAGAACAAGAGTTAATACTAAACCCAGGAGATAAGAAGATTAAAGAAGCAATTATTTTATTAAGAAAGCAATTTAATATGCTGATATCAGACCTATTTAATAAGATCCAAAGGGAAGGGAAGGTACCCCCATCTTGGAAGACAGCCTTCATATCTTTGATACCAAAAGAAGATCAAGATCTTAGTCAACCAAAAAATTATAGACCTATATCATTACTTAACACAGATTATAAAATCTTTACTAAAATACTAGCGAATAGGTTAATGTTGGTTATTCAGCAACTGATTCATAATGATCAAACAGGTTTTATACAAGGGAGACAAATGAGAAGTAATGTAAGACAAATTGTTAATATACTGGAATTTTTGGGAAAGAATAACCAAATCCCTGCTGCGCTTATATTTCTAGATTCCGAGAAAGCCTTTGATCGAGTGAATTGTCAATTTTTATTGAAAATAATGCAAAAAATGCAAATAGTAGAGCACTTTTTACAATCAATTAAAGCAATATATCAGGAACAAACAGCCCAAATTATAGTCAATGGAAGCTTAACAGATTGTTTTAAAATTGAGAAAGGTGCAAGGCAGGGTTGTCCCCTATCCCCATTACTGTTTATTATAACTCTGGAATTATTGTTGAATAAAATTCAGGGATCAGATGATTTACAGGGGATCAAGATTAGGCATCAAGAATATAGAATACATGCTTTTGCGGATGATTTGGTTATAACATTAACTCAACCACAGGAATCTAGCAAGGTTTTAATGAATGTGATTAATCAATACGGCCAAGTGTCCGGATTCAAAATAAATTTGGGGAAAATAAAGATGCTAGTTAAAAATATGAACACTAAACAAAGGGAAGAATTAGAAGGAATGACAGGATGTGAAATAGTTAATAAGGTGAAATACCTAGGAGTCTATATCTCAAACTCAAATGGGAAGTTATATAAGTATAATTATGAGCCACTATGGCGCAGTATTCAGACAAAGATGAAAAATTGGGAAAAATTACAATTATCTTTGTTGGGAAGAATAACAGAAGTGAAAATGAATGTGCTATCTAAATTTTTATTTCTTTTTCAAATTATACCAATACTTTAAAAAGATGCAAATTTGCTAGAATGGCAGAAAGGCATTAATAAATTTGTATGGGCAGGGAAGAAGCCGAGAATAAAACTAAAAATAATGCAAGATGTGCGTGAGAGAGGAGGTTTGAAATTACCAAATTTAAAATTATATTATGAAGCAGTAGTTCTATCAGCAATCAGTGATTGGATTAACTCAACAGATGATAGAATACTTAATATCAAAGGGCATGAGTTGGTATATTGGTTCGCATGCTTACTTGTTATATGATAAAAAGGTGGATAAGAATTTTAAAAGTCATATTTTAAGGAATGCTCTACTGCGGGTCTGGAAAAAATATCAGTACAAACTAAATTATAAGATACCCATGTGGGCAATTCCTAGACAAGCAATAGAAAACATAAATATAGTACAAAAACAGGATGTAATTACATACAGACAGCTTCTCACCTTAGAAAGAGGTGTATTACAATTAAAACCCTTGAATGTACTAAAAGAGGAAAAGGCAATTCAAACATGCTTTCAGTATGGGCAGTTACAGGCCAGATGGAAATAAGATAAAAAAATTGAACAGAGGTGGGTGATATGGGAGAAGGTGATGCAGGAGGGGGTGCACAGGTAAACCCACCAGTGGCTGGCCAGGTTAGGTGGTCTTAATAGAATGGACCGTATACATTTAGATTAGCGTGACATTTCACTCTGGTGCCCTGGAGTTCCAACTTTGACTTTTAGCTTCCAACTTTGACTTCTGACTTCCTCATAAGTATTAAAAATAGTGCTGGAACAGTGTGGCAAGACCCTGTAAAGGAGGGGCATAGGAAGCCAGGCGTGGGTGTCAGATAGAACAGAGGTAAAACAGCTGACAGCTTAAGACATTATACGAACTTCTCTTTTTGTATTTTTCCTATGTACTTCTCTGTTTGTAACATTCCAAAATGAACTTCTCCTTTTCGAAATGTCATGTTTGTCTCGTGTATGGAAACGCCTTGAGAATGCACAGTGTGGAACACGGCATAAAAGTTGCATCCTGGGCAGAGCCCAGGCAGTTCAGATTTTGGTGTGTTAGCACGCTGAACTCGATGCATCAATAAACCTGTTTCTCTTGCACCTTCGTGGTCTCGAGTCCTGGTCTTTCGTAAGTAGATTGCAAACCTCAATCTGCTGCAACAAAGGGAGTGTATGCAATGCAGTGGGTCCTATTCACTTGGCGGCATTTCCTGGAAGGGGCAAGGATGGCATTTGAGGTATGGACTGACCATAGAAATGTGGAAATGGCCTGAAAACTACATGCAGGTTATCCCCTAAACAAATCCATTGGGCCCAACATTTTAATCATTTTAACTTCACCCTGCATTATGTCCCGGGAAGAAGACTTGTATGGTGGATGCTTTGTCTAGATTACCCCAATACAATGGTGTTAAAGCTGAAGTGGTCAGACCTGTTATCCCCTTGAATCAGCTAGCAGCCCCGGTAACCACTAGAGCTCAGGGGAAGGAGGAGTCTGAGATTCCAAATGAATTGCGTGAGAAGCTCAAAATGACACTAAAAGCTGGATAGATGGCTTACTACTCACAAAAATGACTGGTTTGGGTCAGGGCCAATTATACATGCCCTCAAGCTTGAGAAGCACCATATTAAAGGGCACCCATGACTCTAAGTCAGCAGGACATTTTGGATTTGTTAAAAACCCTGCAGTTGGTCAAGAAGCAGTTTTGGTGGCATTCCTTGAAGAAAGACATTATAGGTAGTCCTTATGATCTGCCCATCATAATTCTGAGTCATACATTGGTTCCTAGTGTGCCTGACCCAATTTTACAACCTTTTTTGAGCAGTTGTAAGTGACTACAGTGGTTGTTACGTGAACCAGCGATTTGCTATGGGCCAGTTTTGCTGAAAACTGGAAGTAAATGCTGGTTTTTAGCAAAAATGTCATAAAACCAATCACTTGACAGTGGGATGTTGCAAATGGCCATAAATGCACCCTTTTGCCAAGTGCCTGACATGCAGTCACATGACCGCAAGGGTGCTATGTGGGAAACCCATTGGAACTTCAGAATCTGGTAATACATATCTCGGGGAGTTCTGTTGTAACTTCAAATGGTCATAAGTCAAGGACCACTTATAATTGTTAAGGAATTATGAAGGGACACATGTCATCAAAGACATGACACACTCTGCCTTTCACTGTATAATCATCATTCCAATGAGCTATCTGCACTCATGGCTTTTTATTCTTCAGCTATTCCAAGAGAAGTTAACATGAACGACTTTGTGCCATTTGACTTTCTCAGTTGCATGTTACTGTCCCTGCTAAAGAACCATGCCCTTGAGAAATAGGTGTATAATTAATTTTTCTTTGGAAGAAATTCAGACAAATTATTCAATCATTTTTTCTGTTGATTAATTGGATAGAGAAAGTTGAAAGATCATTTATACCCTGCTCATATATAACTTGTTCCAACCCAATAACATCTGGATTTTGTTTTTAGGCTGCTATGGTATTCATTCATCAAATGGGAATTAACTGAGACTGGAGCTAACAGCATAGAAATATATTCCATAATATATTACCTGATTTAAAACCAGTTCCTTCTATTTGTTGATGCATTCATCATTAGAGTTCAGCAACCTCAACTTTCCCTTCAGCAGCTGTACTTGCTAGCTGCCTCAGACCTCATTTAGGAGGACTTTCAGGACAATCAAATGATATTATTTCAGAGAATAGAGGGAAGGGGGGAAAATTAGCAGCTCTAGTAACAACCAAACAACAAAAACAGCAGGAAAAAAAGGCCAGAAAATATAAAATGAAATATCCATCTGGCTGACTAGACAGACATTTATTGCAAACACTTACAATAGGTCAACATTTCCTTGCTGAAATTGATCTGAGTAGATATTTATTACACATATAAAAAGATTTTGAAGGAAAGCATTTATAGATTTATAGGCACCCTTCATTCAAGCAGTGTACATATTGTTCTCTTCTATTTTTCCCACAGCAAAAATCCTTAGAGCAGCTCAGGTCCATGCTGATAGTAAACTAAAACCTGGGCTTTCCTCCCATTAGTCCAATGGTACCTCAGCCCAGTTTTTCTCAACTTTGGCAACTTTAAGATATGTACACTTTGACTTTTATAACTCCCCAGAAACACTGTCTTAGCCACTACATCAGTTAAGTGCAATTTAAAAAGAAACCCCAAAACATTTCTACTGCATTCTTTGGTCTCTAGGGAGCTGAAAAACACAACAAGCTGCTAAAACAAACAAGATTCAGTTATCTTATTTAACAACAGTAAAGTGTATTCCTAAAATCCCTATGTTGTCTGTCTTTTGATTTTACTTACAGAAAACTGATATTCTGAAAGCTTCTCCTTAAAAGTTTGCTCATTTCTTACTTATTCCCAAGTATTGTACATTCTACATCTAGTGAAGAAAAGTTCAGGATCTTTCAGAGTACTAATATAGATAGTCCTCGACATACAACACTTCACTTAGTGACTATTCAAACTTACAACAGCTGTTTAAGAGCGATTGCGCATTCCGACTCTCATCACCCTTCTCACACCCCTAGGTGCTCGGGATTACAGGACCCTGGTCTCCGGCTGGTGTTGCTTAACGCCAAGTCCGTGGTACATAAGGCTCCCCTCATTTACGACCTCATACAAGAGGGTAGACCGGACCTGGCATGCATTATGGAGACCTGGTTGGGCCAGGAGGGGGGTGTTCCCCTTAGTGAATTATGCCCACCAGGCTTCTGGGCATTTCACCAGCCAAGAGCCCAGGGCAGGGTTGGGGGGTTGGCGGTGGTTATTACGGAAAGTCTCAGACCTCAGGAGGTCACTGTGCCTCAGATAGGTGGGTGTGAGTCCCTTTTTGTGAAATGGGGCCTTGGAGTTCAGGTGAGCCTTTTTGTTACGTACCTGTCTCCCTGTTACGTTTCATCAACCCTGCCGGAGCTGCTGAATGTGTTAGCTGGATTGGCGGTTGATTTCCCCAGGCTTATGATCCTGGGGGATTTCAATCTGCCTTCCATTGGTGAGACATCTGAGTCAGCTCGGGAGTTCATGGCTTCCATGATGACTATGGACCTAACTCAGTTAATTCAAGACCCCGCCCATAATGGGGGGTGCCCCCCACCCATAATGGGGGGTGTCCCCCACCCATAATGGGGGTGTCCCCCACCCATAATGGGGACACATGCTTGACCTGATTTTTGTCTCTGGGCAGTGGATGAATGATCTAGATTTAGGGGATATTTCTATCCAACCCTTGTCATGGTCGGATCATTTCCTCATCAGGCTTGACTTCCATATTGCTACCCCTCACTGCAGGGAGGCAGAACCGACTAGATGGTTCCGCCCCAGGTGCCTGATGGACCCTGAAAGGTTCCTGATGGAGCTTGGGACTTTTCCTGAATCCCTTGCTCACAACTAGACTGAAGCCCTAGTGGAAGCCTGGGATAGGGCGGCCACTGGGGCTTTGGATCATGTTGTGTCTTTGCAGCCTCGGACCTGGTGTCGATCCCGGGTAGCTCCCTGGTTTACCGAGGAGCTCCAGGAGATGAAACACCAGAAAAGACGCCTAGAAAGTCGTTAGAGGGCCAGCCGGTCCGAATCTGATCAAACAATAGTAAGAATTCATATTAAATCCTACTTAGTGGCGATAAAAGCGGCAAAATGGCAACGTTTTTCCGCTCTTATCGTGTCTGCAGATAACTGCCCAGCTGCCCTGTTTAGGGTGACCTGCTCCTTACTTAACCAAGGAGCTGGGAAAGACCCCTTGCAGGGTAGGGCTGAAGAATTTGTTCAGTATCTGCAGGATAAAATCGCTCAGATCCGGACAGGCTTGGACTCTGACTGGGTAGACTCGGGCAAGTCAACGGGGATGAATCTTGTGGAGACCATCTGGGATGAGTTTGATCCTGTGACCCCCGAGGGCATGGACAGGATTATGGGGAGACTCAATGCTGCCACTTGTGTGCTGGACCCGTGTCCCTCTTGGTTAGTCTCAGCTTCCCAGGAGGTGACACGAGGCTGGCTCTAGGCAATTAGCAACGCTTCATTGAGAGAGGGGTTCTTTCCCACTGCCTTGAAGGAGGCGGTGGTGAGGACCCTCCCTAAGAAGCCTTCCCTGGACCTAGCTTCTTTAGCCAACTATCGTCCAGTCTCCAACCTTCGCTTTGTAACAAAGGTTGTTGAGAATGCAGTAGCACGTCAGCTTCCCCAGTCCCTGGATGAAGCTGTCTACCCCATTTCAGTCGGGTTTGAGGCCCGGATACAGCACGGAGACGGCATTGGTCGCGTTGGTTGATGATCTCTGGCGGGCCCGGGACAGGGCCTCTGTCCTGGTCCTATTAGACCTCTCATCAGCTTTCGCAGTAGGATACCATCGACCATGGTATCCTACTGCGACGACTTGAGAGGTTGGGAGTGGGGGACACCGTTTTACGGTGATTCTCCTCCTACCTGTCAGATCGATTGCAGTTTGTGTTGACTGGAGGGCAGGGATCGACCCCAAGGCGCATCACTTGTGGGGTGCCCCAGGGGTTGGTTCTCTCACCCCTCCTGTTCAACATATATATGAAACCACTGGGTGAGATCATCTGTGGTTTTGGGGTATGGTATAATCAATATGCTGATGATACCCAACTTTTCATCTCTACCCCAAACCACCCAAACGATGCCCTCAACGTGATGTCCCGATGCCTGGAGGCTGTGCGGATCTGGATGGGGAGGAACAGGCTCAAGCTCAATCCCTCCAAGACGGAGTGGCTGTGGTTTCCGTCATCCCGATTTGTGCATCTTGTTCCATCTTTGATGATAGGGGGAGAAATTTTAGCCCCCCCCCTTAGTTTAGAAGAACACCTGATGGCTGTGACCAGGGGGGCCTTTTACCAGGTTCGCCTGGTACGTCAGTTGCGCCCCTTCCTGGATCGGGATGCTCTGCGCACAGTCACTCATACCCTCATCCTTTCTCGCCTGGACTACTGTAACGCTCTCTATATGGGGCTGCCCTTGAAGAGCACCCGGAAGCTTCAACTGGTCCAGAATGCAGCTGCACGGGTTATCATGGGGGTACCTAGGTGCTCCCATGTTACACCCCTTTTAGGCGGCCTGCACTGGTTGCCGGTTGTCTTCCGGGTGCGATTCAAGGTACTAATTATGACCTTTAAAGCGCTCCATGGCTTAGGCCCAGGGTACCTGTGAGATCACCTACTGCCACTGGTAGCCTCCCATCGTCCAGTGCCATCCCACAGAGTTGGCCTCCTCAGGGTACTGTCGGCCAGACAGTGTTGGCTAGTGACCCCCTGGGGGAGAGCCTTATCTGTGGGAGCTTTGGATCCCTCTGGAATGAGCTGCCCCCGGAGCTTTGTATAATCCCCGACCTCCAGTCCTTCCGACGTGCCCTAAAAAATTGGCTTTTCCAGCAAGCCAGCCTGGCCTGAACAAAACAAAATAAATTATTGAGCACTGTTAATTTTAATTTGATTTTTTTTTAAAAAAAATGTCATTGCCAATTTTAATTGGCTTTGGGATATTCTATTTAATTTTTTTAAAATTTTTGTATTATGTGTTTCTTTTAATGTTGTACGCCACCCTCAGTCCTTGGGAGAAGGGCCTCATATAAATCTAATAAACCTATAAACATAAACAACGGCACTGAAAAAAGTGGCATGACTGTTTTTCACACTTCTGATCTTTGTAGCATTTCCATGGTCAAGTTATCAAATTGCAGAATCTCACTTAACAATAGAAATGTTGTAGCTTAATTGTAGTTGTAAGTTGAGGACTACCTGTAGTGTTTTGGCATAGCTAGATTAAAGCCTTGGGGTGTTTTCTTGCAATAATAATAATAAAAAGCAAAGCTGCAAAGACAGAATCATAGCAATAACAATAGCACTTAGACTTATATTTCACATTATAGTGCTTTATAGCCCTCTCTAAGTGCTTTATGGAGTCAGCATATTGCCCCTAACAATCTGGGTCCTCATTTTATCCACCTTGGAAGGATAGAAGGATGAGTCAACCTTGAGCCAGTGAGAATCGAACTGCCGAACTGTTGGCAGCCAGCAGTCAGCAGTAGTAGCCTGCAGTACTGCATTCTAACCACTGTGTCACCATGGCTCATTATAGTGAGAATGTGGCATATAAATAGGAATTTAGGAAATTTTAATACATGGAACAATGACATAAATCAATTACACAGTTATATCTTGGGCATCAGCAGATTGAAATCCTGAAATCAGACAATTTCAATCAAAATATCATATTGTTGAATACTCAGGTTTTGAAAAATAATGAAGGGCCAGCATTAATAGGGAAGGATATATTAAGGACAGTATTCGGGAACAGTACAACCCACAATCAAACTATAACAATTAGAGTTCGCAGCAAGTTTTGAACATTAAAATCATCTAGGTTTATACTTCAATCACTGATGCAGAAGCAGAGGCAGAACACAAATTTTACGGTCAAGTCTATTCTGAAATTGATAGAACTTGCAAGTAAGATGTACTCTGTGATGACCTGGGCATGGCACGAAAGGAACACAGTGAGAGAACAGGTCTAACTCCCCTTTATTGCTCCAACTTTGCCCCCCAATGTCCCCACATTTATTACAAGTCCTGGTGCAAAGCTGTCACATGCACCTTCAATAGCCTCTAACTGTGAGTAGTCCACTAAGCCAGGTTAGCCAAACAGTAACCAGAGCAAGAAATTCAGTGAAGGAAGCAAACTGGGCAAACCCTACACAGTAATCTCCAGGTGTCAGCAAGTGCACACAAGGCTCCACAGATTCAGTGTTTGTTCCTGACAAATGCCCTTCCCACTGGCATCTTACATCTCAGTCCCCAGGTGAAGGGGGCAGGGCATTCTCCTCCCTTGTAGCCAGCTCAGTCTGTGTTGGTCTCGCCTTCTGTCTTCTCTCCGTGCTCTAGGATCAGGAGGGAGTGGTCCTTGCTCTTCACTTGAGCTCTTTCTCTCCTGCTCCTCCCTGTCTGCAAGCCTTTCTAATCCTGAAAAGCCTTGCTCAGACTGATTCTTCCCCAGTTTCCTCCAAGGCCAATGGAGCCACCCTCTCGATCTCTGTCAGTTCTTGTTCCAGCTCATCTTCTCCCATAGATTCAGACTCTGAGGGGGCATGACACTATCCCCCCCCACAGGGCCCCCTCCCTGGGACCATGTGGACTGGGACATTGCAGGAACTGGGCATGGAAATTGTGGACCAGATGAGGGTCATGGATGTTTGCAGCATCGACCCAGGTGAAGTCCTCCAGTCCATAATCTTTCCATGCCACAAGGTACTGAAACCAGCCCCACAACTGGCAGGAATCTCGAATGCTGTCCATTTCATACTCTGCCTCTCCATGAGGGGCTACCAGTCCCAGTGGTGGTAGAACCAGTCGATGTGGAATGTTGCCCAATAGTGGTACTAGTAATGATCTGTGGAAGACCAGGTGAATCTGCATGACCTGCGGCAGAGATAAATGAAATCCCACAGGATTGATCACCACTTTGACCGGAAAAAGGCCCAAGTAGCATTGATCAAGTTTTTTCAATGGCCACACTGTCAGCAGGTATTGTGTGGTAAGTCAAACCTGATCACCCATAGTTAATGGAAGGATGTCTCAATGATTCCAGTCTGCAAAGCATTTGTAGTCCTCCCTGGTTTTCTCCAGCTGGTTCTGAACCACTTGGTGCATGGCATTCAGCTCTTGGAGGAATGTATCTACAGTTGGAACTGGGGAGCCAAATGGAGCCAACATGAAGAGCCGTGGATGGGAACCATAACTGGTGAAGAACGGGGACACATGGGTGGATGCATGCTGAGTGTTGTTGTAGGCGAACTGCGCCACAGTCAGCACCTCAGCCTAATTGTCCTGTTGGGTGTTGCTGAAACAGCAGAAGTAATGTTCCAAGATAGCATTCACTCTCTCTGTGCCTTGTCAGTTTTAGGGTGATAGGTGGATAACAGACACACCTATAACTGCAATTCCATGAGTAAGGTCTGCCAAAAGCGTGCCGTAAATTGCATCCCCTGGTCCAACACTCCTCAGTTAGGTAACCCATGCAGCTGAAACACATTGGTGATCAATAATTGGGCCATTGCCTGTGTGGTAGGAAGACCTGCACATGGAATAAAATAAGCTATCTTGGTGAGCATGTACACCAGCACCCAGATGATTGTTGTGCCCTTCGATGGGGGCAACTTGGTTATGAAGTCCAACGAGACTTCCCCCTATGGTCTTTCCAGCATGGGTAGCAATTGCAAGAGACCAGGGGCACACCAGTAGCATACTTGGCCTGTTGACAGGTGAAAAGAAGTAACACTGCCAATTAGAGGCTTGGAGGCTCTGTTTTTCTTCTCTTCGTTTGAGCATTTGATAATCTTGTGCAAAGTAAGAGATGATGTTATATCTCAAGGACTCTGAGTTTGTTTATTGAAAATGATAGTGGGAAGACCACGGATGTTTATACAGGTGATTCTCTGGGTTCTATCATAGTGGAAAGCTTGGAGTTGAAAGAAAAAAGGTTGCACTGAACTTGGAAAGAGAACAATTAACTTTGTTTGGAAAAGAGCCTTCGATTCTACATAGTGGCAGTGTTTACTATTTGAAGGAAAAGATAAATACAGATGATGTTGCAGCAGGAAAAGAAAAGGAAGTGACATTACAGATGGTTATGCAAGAAATTCAAAAAATACAAATAAGAACAGAGAACATAGAAAAGAGAATAGAGAATATGGGACAAAGAACAGAAAAAATAGATGAAAAATTGAGAATATCCACCAAATGATGATGAAATATGAGGACAGATTTAAAAAAACTGAAGAAAAAGATGAACAAAGAGATAAGAAAATTAGAGATATTGACAGCAGATTGAGTGCGGTTGAAAAAGACAAGAGTGGAATATTGGAATGGGAGATCGACAGGCTAGAATTATACCTCAGATTCCAGAATATAGAAGAAGAAAAGGGAGAAAATTTGGCAGAAGTAATGATAGAAATGCTGGCAGAAGCATTGATGATAATCAAAGGGAAGATGATGGAAGGAATGGATGAGGCGTTTCGAGCCTTTACAAGTTATGCAGTGAAATATAAGTTGCCAAGAGATGTCCATACAAGATTTACTAAAAAAGCGACTTCCGGGGAGGGGTCTGGCGCCGTCGGTAGCTTAACAGAGCTGCCCCCAGATTTCTGGTTCGTTATCTACTCAATATCAAGAAGATAACTCTTTTTTCAGACAAGAAAAAAGCAGTGAGGAATCTCAGCTGGTAAGAATCTTCTTTGAAGTTCACAGTTTGTTTCTTTTTGGGCTGTGGACGGAGGGGGAGGATCAACCCAAAGCTGAGTCATTCAAGTCCGACCTGAACTTCTCAGCTGTCATTCACAGCACAAGACAGGAACCCCTCCCCCTTAGGACAATCTTTAGAAAACAGACTATTGAAAATCAATACGAGCAAAGACCAAACTTGTGAACTTTAAAATTTTTCTCTATCTGAAATACCAGCTTCAATGTTATAAAAATCTCTTTTGTTTAATTGTCTTCAAAATGGCGTTTACAGCTTCTGCATTTGTTATCTCCGGCTTCCTGGTACAGAATCAAAAGAATAACTTCTTATAATCTAATTAGACCTACTCCCTTAAAGCCTTCAAAGACTCTTTGTTGTTGATACAGAGACATTCCAAACATTCCAAACGGACTTTCTCTTTTGAAACCCTCCGTAAAACCCTTTGTAAAAAAAAAGGGGGGGGGAGGAATTTCTTTTTCTCCAAACAGCACAGTGGATTAGCAATTTAGAATAAATAATCAAAACCAAAATATAATGGCATCCAAATCAACCTCTGTGAAATTACCTCCGAAAACGTCTCCCATACCTGGCACAAAGTTGCAGCCCCCACCATCTATGCCCCCTAGTGGAGACGTACTAACAAAAGAATTTTTCTTGGAAATGTTCAAAGAATCCAGAGAACAGAACTTAGAAATGTTTAGAGAATCCAGAGAACAGAATCTAGAAATGCTTAGAGAGTTCAAAGATGAAATAAGGAATGAGATGGAAGTTCTATATGACAAATTCGATACTAGGGTCACTAAAATGAATGATAATATGATGGGAATTGTAAATGTGATAACAGAATATATTTCTGGAATGGAAGATAATTTAGAAATTCTCAATGAAGCTAAAACTAACCTGATATCCAAAACTGAAGTGGTGGAACAAAAAATTGATAATGCTGAAAAACAAATTATTATGATACAGTATAAGCAGATGGAACTTGCATTAAGAGTGAGGGGGCTGCGTGAAGAAAAGCAGGAGAACTTAAAGCAAATGTTTTCTGAAGCTTTTGACCGTCTGGTGGGAAAACCGGGATCCAATTTTGATTGGCAGATTGACAAGACTTTTCGTGTTAACTCGTGGGCGGCAAAACAAAGGCAACTTCCCCGAGATGTGGTAATATACTTTGTTACAAGAGATTCTAGAAATATGATATTACAAGAGTCTTATAATACTAAGCTTCAAATTGGTGGACAGGATCTGATTGTTTTGAAAGAAATACCACCTCAAATGCTAAGAGCCAGAAGAGATTATGCTTTTCTGGTGGAAGAGCTCAGAAAGCGTCAGATACAGTACAGATGGGATGCCCCATTCGGTATTATAGTTACAATGGACAAACAAAGATATCGTCTCAGTTCTGTATGGAAAGCTCGTGATTTCTATCATAAGATTCTGAAGATGGGATACCCTGAATCTTTGGGATATGGTGAAAAACCACGAGACGAACAAGATAAACAGCAAACCACACAACCATCAGATAAAATGTACCATCTCCCTCTCCCGGAAGGGCAAGGAGTCAAGGAAAAAAGATCCAACCGTATGACCACCAGACAAACGGATAAACAAACTACCATGCAACAATCTCAACAATCGTTGGCCACTGATCAAGCAGCTACTGCAACAAGCTCAGAAGCTGTGGGAGGAGCCAAACCAAAGGTGAGACAGGCCTTGCGGGAGGCTCTAAAAAAGCTTCAGGCAACCAAAAATGACAACTAAGATTTTGACATGGAATGTTAACGGACTGAACTCCCCACAGAAAAGAAAGAAAATATTTCATTATCTCAAACAGTTTAAGAATGACATAATTTGTTTGCAAGAAACTCATATCAAATCAACCGATCAAAAATATTTGTTTAACCCCAAACTGGGCCAACATTTTGCGACCTCAGCCATGGAAAAGAAAAACGGCATAGTAGTATACTTAAGAAAAGACATTAAAGCTGAGCTAATTGAAGCAGATCCCTTTGGAAGATATATTGCATTAGATTTAATCTTAGAAGGGAAAAAGACGTTACTTTTGGGAATTTATGCTCCTAACCAACAACAAGATGGATTTTATAGAAATCTCCATGCTAAATTAGTACAGTGGGACTTTGAGTCTTGTATATTAATGGGTGACTGGAATGGCGTGATCGACACCAAAAGAGATAAGAAGACATCTCGCCCGAACACCAAATTCCGAGCTAATTCCGAGAGGATGAACAAAAGTTTTGTAACCAAAGATAAACAATTTTATAAAACATGGGACTTACCTTATCAATGGTTGACAAAGAATTTTATAAAGATGTATTACTACTGGATGGATTTAGGATGATGTAATGAAATGCCTTAATATAAAAATATCAAAATTTAGAATATCTCACATGAAATGATGATACTTATAGTCAAATAAATGTTTAATAATGATAATAATTGTATACATATATATCAGATTGATAATACGTGATTCTATATAAATTGTAAGTGAAGATTATGGTGAAAATGTACAAACATTTTGTAACCAATCAATACACTGTATAAAACTGGAAGACGGTTTTATGTTTTATGTTTGTCTGTACTTGTTTGTTTAAAAATAAAAAAAAATGTTTAAAAAAACAATTTGCAGAGGGCATAAGGACTTTGAGGACAAGGAAAAGATGCTAGCAAGATAATGATCTCCAGGCAGGGCTTGAGTCCATTAGTTTCTTCCACGACTGATACAATTGACACAACCTGTGTCAAAAGTCTAAATAGGTTCTTCCATCATAAAGTGCTGCAAAAGATTTGTATAACTTGTACTCAAAATTGCTGTAATTGCCTATGTTTTTAAGCCATAATATTGAATAACATGTATGTGTACAAGCTTACGGATGACTTATGTCCTATTTTAGAGATAAAGATAGAACATTTTAGAGATAAAGATAGAACATAATCCTTTTTTCTCTCTGGCACAGGCTTTCCACCTGTGTCAGGGGAAAAAAAGAATGCTGCTATTATGTCTCTTCCATCCATGGATATTTGTATTGAGTAGGAAAAACATCCCACAGCATCTGTCAATTCCACCATTGTCAATTTGGTGCCTTGCTGGTGTCCTGTCATCAAAGGACTGAGGGTGGGATGTGGTGGGTGGGAGAGAAATAGAAAATAAATCTGTACACATCTATTGTGGGAATTAGGGAGGGGGGAATGACATCTGAGGGAGACCAGATCAACATGGAACAATTTGTGCCTGGCATCTTCAAGGCCCTGAGTGTCAGCACTTCTTCATTGGATAATCAGGAAAGAAAACCACAAGACTCCATTGATAGAAATCAAGTGTACTTTTACTAATTATAAATGAACAGAAGCGAAGCAAAGCGAAGTCTGATTGTTTAGTCGCGAAAGCAAATAATATATTGTATAATTCATTCCCCTCCCTTTGGCATCCCATGTACAGTCCAATCATAATTCTCCCAAGGGTCAGGTGTGAGATAACTTTGAAAGGCATCACCAGGATGGAATGCCGGTGCCGTTGGCCTTGGCGGGAACCCTCCTCCACATGCACAGTAAGGTGGACAGTTCAAACTCCAGAATCTTCCTCCAGCACAACAGTTAGTCCCCTCCCAACTACCATGCCCCCCCTCCCCGTTTCAATGGCAGCCGAAGCAGCAGCAAAGCAGAGGCTGACATCCGGTGCTCCTCCGGAAAAAGGCGGTCAGACCTGGAAAAACAACAAAGCACAAACAAACAGACAAACAACAAGAAACGGAAAGCGAAAAACAGGGGGGGGGGGTGAGAAAAAGTCAGGATACGTGGAAAAACCAAGGCTTGTCAGGATAAGCAGAATAGAATTGGCAGAGCAACTCAGGGGCCCGACATGTGATTTGTTCACCCACTCGGCATGAGACGGGGGAAAATGCTTCGAAGGCACCAGGTACTGAACACGATTCCGCCATCTGCGAGAGTCCAAAATTTCCCGAATCTCAAAATGCTGTTCACCATCAATCAACAGGGGGGCAGGTGGCAGATCCACCGGCGGACGTGAAGACGAAAAGCATAGAGCTTTAATGAGATTAACGTGGAAAACAGGATACACGCGGCTGAGGTGCTTAGGCAGCTGCAAGCGAACTGAAACAGGATTGATGACTTTGACGATAGGAAATGGGCCAACATACTTAGGCCCTAACTTCTTGGATTTCTGCGTAATTTGAAGGAACTTTATGGACAGATAAACTTGATCACCCACTTTGTAATTAGAAGGCCGAGCACGTTTCTTATCCGCCTGCTTCTTATGTGCGCGATGCACAGCGTCTTAAGTCTGAAGTGCTAAAGGCCAAACATGCTGAAGACGATCACTCCACTCAGAGATCGATGAAATTTGTGGCTGCTCCCGAGGAACTTCGGGAATAGGAACAAAATTCTGTCCAGACACCACCCGGAAAGGGGTGAAGCCAGTGCTGCTATGCACAGAATTATTATAAGCCACCTCCGCATGTGGTAACAAGTCCACCCAATCATCTTGCTGGTAGTTGATGAAACAATGTAAATATTGCTCTAGAACAGAATTAGTCCTCTCACAAGCCCCATTAGTCTGAGGGTGGTGGGAGGAGCTTAAGCCCTGGGCAGAGCGTGCCTGTTGTCTAGTTTCCACAGGAGCTGCGAGGCTTGACGTGGGAACAACCGGCTGGACCACGCTGAGCTTAGAGCAGTTGTACTGAGGGAGCCTGGACAAAGCATCAGCCATGAAGTTCTTCCCCCCTGGGATGTATTTCAGGGTGAAATTAAAACGATTGAAATGCTGAGCCCAGCGCATATGCTTAGGGGAAAGTCTCCTGGGAGTTCTCAAAGCTTCCAAATTTTTATGGTCAGTCCACACCTCGAACAGGTGCTTAGCACCCTCTAGGAAATGGCGCCATGTGGCCAAAGCCCAATGAACAGCAAATGCCTCCTTCTCCCAGATTGCCCAATGCCTCTCTGTGTCAGTGAGTTTGCGAGAGGTGTATGCACAAGGTTGCAATTTACCTTGATCGTTTGTCTGAAGCAATACGGCCCCGACCACCACATCGCTGGCATCAGCTTGAACCACAAATGGTTTGTCCATGTCCGGGTGCTTCAGAACAGGTTCCTCGGCAAAAAGTCGTTTTAACTTCTCAAAAGCAGCTTGACACTCCATGGTCCAATCCAGCGGCTTGCTAGGTCTGGGTTTTGGGCCACCTTTGGACTTTACAAGTTAGTGATGGGAAGAGCTATCTTAGCAAAAGAAGGGATTAATTGGTGATAGAAATTGGTAAAACCTAAAAATTTCTGCAACTGCCTGCGGGTACGAGGTGCCTCACACTCAGTGACCGCTTTGACCTTAACGGGGTCCATCTCCACACCCGCGTGGGAGATACGATAGCCAAGGTAGTCCACCTTTTCTTGATGAAATTCACATTTGGATAATTTGGCATAAAGCTCCGCGGCTCGGAGCTTCTTCAGCACTGTACGAACCAACTTGACGTGTTTGTCACGTGTTTGTGTGTAAATAAGGATATCGTCCAAATATACAATAACGCATTTGTAAAGGTGGTCATGCAATACCTAATTAATTAATTGCATGATGACCGCAGGCGCCCCCTGCAGGCCAAAAGGCATCACACGGAACTGGAAACAACCCAGGGGACAGTTGAAAGCTGTCTTCCACTTGTCTCCCTCCTTAATACGGACTCTATGAGCCAAGGTGGCGCAGTGGTTAAAGAGCAGCACTGCAGGCTACTGCTAGATCAGCAGGTCAGCGGTTCAAATCTCACCGGCTCAGGGTTGACTCAGCCTTCCATCCTTCCGAGGTGGGTAAAATGAGGACCCAGATTGTTGGGGGCAATATGCTGACTCTCTGTAAACCGCTTAGAGAGGCCTGATAGGCCTATGAAGCGGTATATAAGTCTACTGCTATTGCTATTGCTATTGCTATAGTATGCTTCCCGTAAGTCCAGTTTAGTAAAAAATGTGCCCCTTCCCCAGCTGGGCCAGCATATCCCTCATCAGTGGCAATGGATAGAGGTTCTGGGCCGAGACAGAATTCAAATTTTTGAAATTCACACATAATCTGAGAGAGCCATCTTTCTTCTCCCTGAACAGCACAGGAGCAGCCACTTTGGGTCTAGCTGGTTCAATGAAACCTCTTTCCAAATTCTTGCCAATAAATTTCCTCATCTCCTCCATCTCCCTGGGCGACATAGAATATATCTGGGGTTTTGGAAGCGCCACTCCAGGCAAAATCTCGATGGTGCAATCAGTGGGTCTGGGGGGGGGGGGAATTTATCGAAAGATTTCTCACTAAAAACTCCTCTGAGGTCCCAATATTCCTTCGGAATTTTCTCTTCCCCTTCGATTATCTCCTGCCCCCTGGCTGCCAAAGTGGGGTTGGAGCCAGAAGGCTCTGAGGCTTCAACCTCCCCATCTGGGGCTGCACTATTGTGAATGCGTAGCCACCCCTCCCTCCAGTTAATGCGAGGGTTCCATTTACGAAGCCAGGGGAGTCCTAAAATAAGGGGGTGGTCCATCCCAGGTGCCACAATAAAAGAGATCAATTCTTGATGGGTTCCCATCTTCATTTCTAGTGGCTCAGTATAAAAATGGGCTGGGCCCCCACCCGCAATGGAACCATCAATTTGGCAAAAAACAATAGGGGTTTTCAAAGTTATCAACTTCAATCCCAGTTTTTTCACCATCGCTGGACTAATCATACATCTGGAACAGCCGGAGTCCAGCAGAGCTGAAAGCTTCTCCGTCTCACCAGCAGGTGGCACCCTTAACTCAATAGGGATTAACATGGGGCCTTTATTTAAACTCACCCAACGATGTGAGGTGTCGTCATCAGATTCGTCAGAGGAACTGGTGGTAATGTCCCCTTCCTCCTCTTCCTCTGGCTGGAAATGCTGGGGAACATTCTCAGCAGCGCACGCAGCCTCTCTCTTCTTCCTCGGGCCTTGCCTGTTCTCCCCTCCCTCCTGGTAGGGGGTGGAGAGGTTTGAGCCAGTTTAACGCGGCAATTCACGGCGTGATGGCCTTCCTTCCGGCAACGGAAGCACGTGAAAGGCTTGGTCTTGCCGGCAAAGCTTCCCTTCCCTTCACTCCTGATGCAAACTGGGGCTTTTTGGGCTGGGGGGGGGCAACCTCTCTGCTTCTCCCTCTTTCATGCATTGAAGTCTGGCCAAATCTAACTCAACATCTGCTGCATTTTCGTACCAAGCAGCAACTCGTCGGGGAAGGTGTCTGTTAACGCACTGTTGGTAAATGTCCTCATTCAATCCCAAGGCAAACTGATCCAACAAAGCCTCTTCTGACCAACCTCTCATATAAGCTGACAGCTGTTGAAATCCTGAACATATTCAGCCACTGGTCTATTTTCCTGTTTTAGGGCCATAAATTTCATCTTCCTGCGTTTCTCAATGAGCGGGTCATCAAACCTCCTCTTTAGTGCAGCCATAAAGTCAGTAAAATTCCTCAGGAGAGGGGAATTGCATTGGTGTAAGCTGACCAGTCGGCCGCTTTGTCTTCCAATGAAAGTAAGACCATCCGCACTTTCATCTCATCCGTTTCTAAATCTGGGCCATAAATTTCCATATAATTCCAAATCTGAATGACAAATAACCCCAACTTCTTGGGATCACCGTTATATTTCACTGTCGCCTGCCCCCCCCCTACTCTGGCAGCAGCCCTGGCTGGGGGAGGGGAGGCTGGTTCTGAGTTTTATTGCTCCCAACCTCCCTCAGCCTCTTCACCCTCCCTTAATCTATGCATGGAGTACCTTTGTTCAAATTCTTCTGCTTGCTCCCTTTCCATCGCTCTCCCACGGGTCTTGAGCTCAGACAAAGCTTCCTCAAGGAGCCGTTTTGCCTGAGACAATCTGTAATCTTCAACCCCAGCCTCCTCCCATTCAGCTGGTTTCTTTTTCGATCTCCTTCTGGTGACTCCTGCATCCAACTCTTCAGATTCCTCTTTTTGCCCGACACCCAAAGTCCATCAGGGGCGAACAGTAGGCTCTTCCATTCTTAGGCCAGCCAGCCTTTCAGTTAAAAATGGTTCTGCAGTTGCCCCTTCAGTCTCCTCTTCATCGCTCGCATGCAAAGACATTCTTTTCCTTCTTGTGAGTACACCCTCCTCAGTAGGTTGTAGCTCCTGGTGGGGTGTGTGAGACTTCGCTTAATTGTCAGCACTTCTTCATTGGATAATCAGGAAAGAAAACCACAAGACTCCATTGATAGAAATCAAGTGTACTTTTACTAATTATAAATGAACAGAAGCGAAGCAAAGCGAAGTCTGATTGTTTAGTCGCGAAAGCGAATAATATATTGTATAATTCATTCTCCTCCCCTTGGCATCCCATGTACAGTCCAATCATAATTCTCCCAAGTGTCAAGTGTGAGATAACTTCGAAAGGCATCACCAGGATGGAATGCCGGTGCCGTTGGCCTTGGCGGGAACCCTCCTCCGCATGCGCAGTAAGGTGGACAGTTCAAACTCCAGAATCTTCCTCCAGCACAACAGTTAGTCCCCTCCCAAATACCATGCCCCTCTCCCCGTTTCAATGGCAGCCGAAGCAGCAGCAAAGCAGAGGCAGAAATTTACCAGAGCATACACCTTAGCGTTCCCAAAACATCTCAGAGGTATTGCATTGACTGGATTTGGACAGGTCATGAGGGGGACGCCACAGGGAATGAAGGAAATAGTTTTGTATTGTTGCACGGGAAACTCAGATTCTACCTGACTTTTCTGCAACCAGCATCTTTTAGTAAATGTACCTTTCAGTTCAATCAAATGGAGTCGAGGGTTTTTCTTTCCTAAGGGATCAAACTGGGATAGGTCTGACATTAAGTGAAATTTCCAATTGTGATCAACCTGGAAAGGACATCACCTCTACTGTGGGGGCTGTACACATGATATCAACTCAAGGGAGCAATCAGGAGGAGATTGAATGCTGGAGGGAGGCTTCATCTTGGCCTCCTCCAGAACTAGATCTCTCCGAATGCACAGGAAAGGCAGCGGTGACTTGCTGAGTGACCTGCTGAGACCCATATGGTCCCTGGATGTCAGGTTGGAAGATTGGGAAAAGAAGTCTATGAGGGTGACTTTACCTGTGAAAGACACGACAGCTACCAGCAGAAACAACAAGTGAAGCTGAAAAAGCTGGAGTAAGAGATGAGCGGAGTGTCAATTCCACCAGCTTCAGCATGGCATCGTCCCAGCATTCTGTGATCAATTGAGGAAGGGAGAGGTGAAGAAATGGGAAATAAAGCTTTATACATTTATGGTGGGAAATTTGGGTGGATGATTTGACAGTTGAGAACAGAGAACAGAGCATTTTGGAATCTCATTTGTACTTGCACACTGGCATCTTCAAGGCTGTTTATCCTGAGTGTGGAATTTCACCAGCCCAAACACCTTATTACATCTTGGTGGAGCTGGATTGGTGATGCACAGATGGCGATGCACGGGTGGAGGGCTAGGGGAAACCATGTGGGAATTTTAAATCTGCTTGAGTCTCATGTGATCAGCATCTCATAGTAAAGCCTTTTAATTTCAAATAAAGTTGAGAGTTTTACTTCCCTAAGGGATCAGACTGGGGCAGGTTTGACATTAAGTGGAATCTGCAATAGTGGCCAACCCAGAGAGGACATCACTTCTACTATAGGGACCATGTGCACATTATTGGCTCAAGGGAGTGACCAGGAGATCAAATGCTTGATCCCAGGCTGGACTCTCTTTAGATCTTTGAGAGCTGTAGAGAGCTGTGACAACCTGCCAGGACCCAGGTGGTTTCTGGATGTTTGAAGGAAGGAAGACTGGGAAGGGACCTTTACTTGTGGAAGCTGTGTGGAAGCTCCAGCAGGAACAGAGGCTAAAGCTGGAAGAACTGGAGGTGGAGGAAGAAGAGGAGGAAGAGATAGGCAAAGAGCAGAGCCAGGCCAACTGGATGATGGAGCAGAGCATCAAATTTATGCAGTGGGCTTTCAAAAACATCAAAGCCAGTAAAGTTCTTGCCCATGCCTCCCAGCCAGATGATCAGCCATGTCCAGCCTCAGTGGCCGATGGTATGACTACATCCACCATAGCAGGCAATGTAGGAGGTGGATCCATGGCTGCAGCAGCTCTAGCATCTGTGGGGGTCAGCCCAGTGTGGGGTGCCTGTGGGCTAGCACTGGTGAGGAGGAGCTGCAAGACCCCATCACTGGGCAAGAAGCTTGATGGAGATGTCTAGTAACTGGGGTTCTTCCTAGTCCAAGTTTGCACCTACATGCATGAGTACAGTCCCGAAATAGTCATGAAGGGTGGCAAGG
Source organism: Thamnophis sirtalis (assembly GCF_051295495.1). Classification (NCBI taxonomy): domain Eukaryota; kingdom Metazoa; phylum Chordata; class Lepidosauria; order Squamata; family Natricidae; genus Thamnophis; species Thamnophis sirtalis. The sequence continues at coordinate 47,438,576 of NW_028261392.1, read as the reverse complement.
TGAGATCTGTCACCAGGCCCTGGAATGGTCTGCAATGAGGTGGATGGTCACCCTCCATAATGATGATGGCTCTGAGCTGAGAAATTTCAACCACTTCATGGAATACACTTCAAAGACCTGCTCACCAACCCCTCCCCATTTTTAACAGGTTTGTGATGGACAGTTCTATCTGTGAGAACATGGGAATGAATCACCTATAAAAGTTCATGAACCCTAGAAAACTCTGCAATCGTCTTGGGGTCCATAGGGTCTCCCATTCTAAGACTGCTTTCACCTTTCCTGGGTCCCTTTCTATCCCGCTCTGGAGATACGGTGCCCTAAGTAGTCTAAGCTGGTCATGTGGAAGTCACACTTGGATAGCTTCGCATATAGCTGGGCGTTAAGCAGCTTCCTTAATACAATCCTTACAAGCTTTGCATGCTCTTCCATGGTCTCAATGTAAATTCAAATATAATGCAGGCACACCAGCCCTCATTTGTTCAAGTGTTCATGTAAAACCCCATTTATCAGCTGCATGAATATGGCTAGTGCCCTCTGTAACCCAAATGGCATCACCCGGTATTGATAGCACCTCAAGGAATGGTTGAATGCAATATTCCACTCATCTCCCTCCCTAATCCTCACTTGGGACACTTCCCTCAAGTTCAGCTTAGTGAAAATTTTCCCCTTGGACAAGTAACCAACATTAGTATTTGTATTTATTAGTTTGTCAAACATGTATAAGATAGCAGGTATATAAACATGGATATAAATGAAAGAAAACATGAAAACATCTCTATCATCAGGTGGAGGGGTTACACCCTTAAGTGTAAAATATGATGGAGAACCCAGCGGCCTCGGGTTGTTTATTATTCAGGTCTGGAATTATATGGAAATATATGGGCCTGATTTGGTTACTGATGAATCTAAAGTGAGAATAGTGTTAATGGCTTTGGAGAAGAAAGCAGCCGACTGGATGTTCGGATTACATAATAGTAACTCCCCTCTCTTGAGGAATTTTGATGACTTTATGGCAGCAATGAGGAGAAGGTTTGATGACCCCCTGACCGAGCGTCAAGCTAGATTAAAATTTACGACCCTCAGACAGGGAAAGAAAACTGTGCCTGAATATGTGCAGGAATTCTGGGAGTTGTAAGCCTATATGAGGGGATGGTCGGAAGAGGCCTTGTTGGATCGATTCACTGATGGCTTGAATAAAGATGTTTACCAACAATGCATAAACAGGTGCATTCCCCGCCGTTTGGAGCCTTGGTATGAGAGTGCTGCAAATATTGAGCTGGACTTAACCAGGCTTCGTTGCATGGATGAGGGAGAAGTTGAGAAATCCCCTCCACACCACCCCTAAAAACCCTCTCCCAAGGAGTGAAAAAGGGGGTAGGGGAGGTTTTGCAGGCAAGCCCAAGCCCTCCGCTTGTTTCCGCTGTGGAAAGGAGGGGCATCGTGCTGTAAATTGCCGAGTGAAGCTGACCCACTCCGCTCCACCACCACCCCCGGAGGGAGAGGAAAGCTGAGAAGCCTCCAGACAAGAGAAAGGAGGCCGCCTTTGCTGGGGAAGATGTTTCTCAACGCTTCGAGCCAGAGGAGGGAGGGAAACGGAAGTCCCAGCTCATCTCTACGACAGTGATTATGAGGATTCTCAGCACTGGCTTTACCCCTTTTCGTGTGGTGTACGGCCAGGATTTTGTGCCCATTCCTGAGATTCCTCGCGAGCAGCTGCTATTATCTTCGCTGTCTGAGTGGACTGATCGCCTTCGGGACATCTGGCATTTGGCACTCCAGACTCTAGATGCTGCGCACCGCGCTCATAAGAAACAGGCTGATAAGAAACGGACTAAACCCCATGAATATAAGGTTGGTAATCAAGTTTATTTATCCACTAGATTTCTTCAAATGATGCAGAAGTCGAAGAAGTTGGGCCCCAAGTATGTTGGCCCGTTTCCAATTGTCAAGATCATCAACCCTGTCTCTGTCTGTCTCCAGTTACCTAAGCATCTCAACCGAGTTTACCCTGTTTTTCATGTTAATCTCCTGAAACCTCAACTCACTTCTTCCTTGAGAGCACCTCTTCCTCCTCCTCCTGCTCCACTTTTGATAGAGGGAGAGCAGCATTTCGAGATCCGTGAGATTTTGGACTCTCATAAGTGGCGGAACCGTGTTCAATACCTGGTGGCTTGGAAGCATTTTCCCCCATCTCACGCTGAATGGGTTGACAAGTCCCATGTTCGAGCTCCTCATCTGCTCTGCAAGTTCTACTCTGTCTATCCTGACAAGCCCTGATTCTTGGACAGTCTGCTAATTTTCCTTTTTTTTTGTATTTTTTCTCCCTTCCCCTTTCTCTCTTTCATATCTTGTTGTCTGTCTGTTTGTTTGTGTTCTTTTCGTTTCTGCAGGTCTGATCACCCTTTTCTGGAGGAGGGCCGGATGTCAGCCTCTGCTTTGCTGCTGCTTCGGCTGCCATTGAAACGGGGAGGGGGGGCATGGTATTTGGGAAGGGAATCATTATGTGCTGGAGGAAGATTCTAGACGCTGGCCTGACCATCTCATTGCGCATGTGGAAGAAGGGAGTTTCCCACCAAGGTTAACTGTCCAGCATTCCATCCTGGTGATGTTTTTTGAAGATATCTCCCACCTGACAGTTGGGTGAATTATAATTGGACTATGGACTGGTATTCTTTGCTTTTGCGTCTAATTAACCAGATTCAGCTTTGCTTCGCTACTATTCATTTGTAATTAGTAAAGGTACACTTAATTTCAAGCAAATGGAGTGGTTTCTTTCCTGAATATTAAATGAAGTAGCACCTGACAGGAAGTATAATTATTTACTCTCTAACAACTTTTGCAATAATCATTTCTCCATCCATATTTACAATCTACAGCAGGGCTGTTAAATTCACAGCCCATGGGCCAGATGTGTCATGCGTTGGCCACACCTAGTTTAGCGAAGGGGGGGAAGTCACAATACATCATGACGATGCAAGCTTGACACCCCTGATCTACAGTATTTAATTTTTAGGGAAATAAACTTAATACCAGAGATTGGTTAATAACACTGAACCTGATCTAATCTTATAGCCTACATTTTTGCCACCTTAATACACACCTCCATGAGCATAACAATATTACAGCTCTCTACAGATAGTGCCATTGTTTAACCTTTAAAATATGTTATGTTTCTAAACCTCTAAATGTAGAAGAGTGTGGTGTCTTTTATTTTACTGATTCTATGAGATTTGGATTTCACCGTTTAGTTTTGTAAAAAAAACGACTGCAAAGTAAAGATCTGAAGTGCCCGCTTTTCATTTAAAAAAAGGTTACCCTTTTTTCTTCAGACTCTGTGGCTATCATTTGTTTCTCTATATGTCAATCATAGTCACATAAGGTGTGATTAGTTCAGTGCAATGGAAAATGAGTGTAAGCTTATTTCTTCTGAAATTATTGTTTATGAGATTTGCTTTGTTTTTATGATTATGTAATGTTTTATGTTTTTTTATGTTTTATTGCAAATTTATATGCCGCCCTTTTCCCTGAGGGGACTCAGGGCGGCTTACAGCAATAAAGGGAAGGGGGTGCAAGACAAAACTTAAAAAGAAAAAAAAATCGTGATTAAAGGAAATTGGTCATAAAAACACAACATTCACTCAACATTCGGGCGGGGTGAGAGTAATCCTATCCCCAGGCCTGACGGGATAGCCAGTTCTTGAGGGCTGTGCGGAAGGCCTGGACTGTGGTGAGGGTACGGATCTCCACGGGGAGGTTGTTCCATAATGTCGGAGCTGCAACTGAGAAGGCTCTCCTCCGCGTAGTCGCCAGTCGGCACTGACTGGCGGATGGAATTCGGAGGAGGCCTACTCTGTGCGATCTGATGGGACGCAGGGAGGTAATTGGCAGGAGGCGGTCTCTCAAATAGTCAGATCCACTACCATGGAGCGCTTTATAGGTGGTAAGTAAGACCTTGAAGTGCACCCGACGATCAACAGGTAGCCAGCGCAGCTCACGGAGGATTGGTGTTATATGGGCGAACCGTGGTGCGCCCATGATCACTCGCGCGGCCGCGTTCTGGACTAGCTGAAGTCGCCGGATGCTCTTCAAGGGCAGCCCCATGTAGAGCACATTGCAGTATTCCAGCCTAGAGATCACAAGGGCTCGAGTGACTGTTGTGAGAGCCTCCCGGTTCAGGTAGGGCCGCAACTGGCGCACCAGGCGAACCTGGGCAAATGCCCCCCTGGTCACAGCCGACAGATGGTGGTCAAAACTCAGCTGTGGATCCAGGAGGACTCCCAAGTTGCGGACCCTATCTGAGGGGAATAAATTTTGCCCCCCCAGCCTGATTGATGGAACGTTAACCAAATTTTTGGGAGGAAAACACAACAGCCACTCGGTCTTTTCCGGGTTGAGTACCAGTTTGTTAGCTCTCATCCAGTCTTTAACAGCCTCAAGGCCCCGGTTCAAGGCTCAAGGTGGGCCCCTCATTTGCAGACAAGAGCCATCTTCTTGAAGTTCTGGTTCCATGGAGCAGTTTTAAGAGGGGAAAAGATCTTACAATAGTCTCTTAGCAGAATTAAAAAAAACATTTTGAAATTTTGTTTTGCTCTCCTAGATGTCTTAAATAATGCAACCTGTGTTATAATTAAAGTCTGAAATGTGTTTTTCCCTGGATTTTAGCTGAAGAAGCGAATACTCAGTGGGGATTTAGAAAATGTTTCCACTTTGTTTATACATGGTGATTTGAAGTTATTTTAGTTATAGTTTTGTTTATACTGGATGATTTGAAGTTATTTTAGGCCATTGAAAACTAGGTCATTTCTATTTCATCTTGTCTGAGTTACTGAAAATGTCAGCCTCCAACAAATTCCTTTGAAACATTTACTTCTAACTTTGGAAGTATATTACAAATATATTAGCAAAGGTTTTCTGGGCTGCTGTAGTAGTTGACTTTCACTCTCAAGGATTTAAAGAAATCAGTGGTTAAAACTGTAGATGATTAATTGCATATCACTTTTAACTGCATGGCATTTTGCTGCTATTTCACAAAGTAGGTTGATAATAACAATGGAGAAAACTTACCCGTAGTTCAATGTTTTTCAACCTTGACAACTTTAAGATGTATAGACTTTAACTCCCAGAATTCCCTGGCCAGCATTGCCAAGGTTGAAAAACACAAACTCTTGTTTTATTCTATATATGAGGCTACGTGTGCATATCCTGTCTGTTTTGTCTACCTATCATCTTTCTATCAACTATCTATGTCCAAGAAAAGTTCAGCTAAATATTCTTACCACTACTTGAATTTTGGGAGCTCTGTAATGTATTTTCCAGCTTTCACTCTTAAATTGGCTTGTTTTACTCTTAGCTCATAATCTCCTTGCTGCAGTTTTTAAAAAGCAGATAAAAAATGGGAGGCTTGATCCACACTGCTTCTCTTGTAATTCGTTGCTTTTCGTTTTTCATATTGAAAATATCTATATAAATCCCAGGTACAAAATAAATTATTCTTCTCTGTTACATTGCATGAAATTTTAAACATGACTCAAATAAAAAGTTTTGTAGTGTACCCATAAATAAAACATGGTGTGTAATGTTAAAGGAGAATATGTTTAATTGCATGTCATTTCATTCATATGCAGTCCTTTTGGCATTATAAGCATCCAGTGTTCCTCTCTGCAAAATGAAAACAGGATGTTCAAATATTGGAGAACTAAACCTTGTCATTTTGTAATTTTTCAACATCATGGGAATAATTCATGCTGATGGAGACTGCAGGCAAATACCAAAATTGGCTGCTCAATTAGCCAAATTAAATATTGACAAAAGAGAGCGACAACTAGATCTACTTGTGGCCATTCATTTCTGAATCATTTATACACAAAAGCATGTGGAGATCCTGTAAAAATTACACCATCAGAATTAACCATTTTAGGTGCATCCAATGTTTTTGCTGTAATGGAAAATACTAGTAGTGATACAAATTGAGATTTCCAATATTTGCTGATTCTACTCACAAAGCAAATAATAGTTTTGAAGGGAATAAAGCAAGCGGTTATGAGGATTAGCAACAATCTGTGCTTTGACTTGTAACAACAGAAGCATTGTTCACTTTACTACAGAGGAAGATTCATCGATTTTATTTGGAAAGATTGACATGATTAATTTTCTCTCTTTGAATGAAATAGAATAACAGCATAACTAACATGAACTTGATTTATCTATATTTATTGTTTCAATTTCTGCTTTCATTGTATACCACCCAGAGTTACTTCAAGTAAGATGAGCAGTTATATAAATAAATAAATTTGTATTAGATGTAAAGATTTTTTTTTGCATCTAATCATATTTATGACTATGTCCAGATCATAGTTGTGCAGAGGGAGGCAGTATTTATTTAAGGCAGAAGTACACATACATCACAGTGAAAAAAGTCACAAAAGAAAAACAGGTTACCTCCTGTAACTAGTTTGGTTTGATAATCTGTTCCATGTTTATCCTCCCAAGCACAATTTATGTTTCCCTTTGTGTTACAAAGAAGTAATGCGGGCAGTCTTGGGCTCCAAAATACCCAAGTAAGCACTTGCGCAGGAAACAATACCCGAGTCTTATGGATGCTCAGCTGACCACTTGAAAGAGTTCTGGTAAAAGGTAGGTAAAATTTGTTTCTTTGATATGGTTTCTGTGAATCATGCTTACCTAGAATAGGATGTAGGGCACTTGTCTTCTATTAAGCCATGGAAAACAATATTGCTCCGACTTTTCACAAGCTGTCATTTGTGTAAGAGATTTGCCAACTAATAAGATGTGGGGATAGTTGCTTTCTCAGTAGCTGGCAAACCACGCTGAGGAATGCAATGTCAGCACAATGAGCCTTAATGATCAACCCTTAATAAGTGTGAGACATGAGATTTGGCATGTAGGCACATCACATTGTTTGCAGCAGGAAACCATGAGCTGTCCATTAACCATCACATTGATAACATAGCCATATCATGAGCTTTGTCTAGCCAATCATTACAAGTGTACTTTGATCAATGAATCAGCTTCTGCCACGGACACAGTGTATGACAATAAAAGGGAGCTCCCACAAGCTGTTTGGGGTACCTTCCCATTAACTTTCTTCCTGCCTGTGCGTTTTTCTTCATCACAACAACAATAAGAAAATGAAACATTATTTTTAATTCAATAGGCAGATATGCAGGTCCCTCCCTATAGCTAGAAAAACACATTAGCTATATATTTCACATTTAGTATAATGACAATACTGAAATGTATTGTGCGAATAAAGAATGAAAGAAATGTTCCAAATTTGAGGTTGATACATGGGAAAAGTAGGAAAAGCAGTAGTTGTTTGAGATAGAATGTGGCGTATCTTCTTAGAGACAGGTACTGTAAGTTCAAGCTATAGAATCATCTTAGTTGGAACTAGAGGAACAGAGACCAGACACAGATATTGACCACCAGAAATATCACCTTAAAGAAGAAAGGGTCTGCTAAAAAAGAGATTTAGAAGGTATATGTATCCCAGGCTGAAATAAGTCCGATTTATGGAGAAATACTAATAAGTCTAAAGATAAATTCCTCGAGCTGTTTGAAAAAGGAGTTACTTGTAGATATGTTGAAATAGGAGAGAAAATAAACCTTGTGGAAGATTAAAGCCTGGCTCTAAATGTTACGAAAACAGAAGGAACAAGTAAAAGATTGGACAGTAGGAGGCTGTAAATCAAGCTCTAATGAAATAAGATAGATGCTAAGGACTAATATGAAGGCTCTAATATATGGACTTTGGCCAGGAGCATTTGAAATCAAGGATCTAGACCAGTGATGGTTAACCTTTACGGCACTGAGTCCCAAAACTGGTGTGTGTGCTGGAGCACCGGAACCCAGAAGAGAGCAGCTGACCGGTGTACATGTCTGTGACGGAACCTGGAAGAGCAACTAGCAATGGTGTGTGTGAATAGGTTCACCATCACGGATCTAGACTGTCAGATCTGATAGAAGATCTGTCTCATATTTGGACAGTTGATTTAGTTGCATCTGAAACCAAAGGTAAGGCAGTTTCTTTGTCTCTGAAGAAATGAAGGAAATTCTCATTGGTATGTGTCATATTGTTTGGAGAATTCTGATTATATAAGTAGAATCAGTGACACACACATATAAGAACTTCTGGCCAGGCTCAAAGAAAAAAGTATCCATAGAGGCAGGATGGTTTGTTGAAGGCCATAGTGCCATTCTCTAAGGTTACTTGTATCACTTTATCTTGAGTACCAAGTTAAAAATATTGTATTGTATATTGTATTGTATAAGTTTATTTATAGGCCGCCCTTTTCCCTGAGGGGACTCAGGGCGGCTTACAACTTATGTAGGAGGGGGATACATACAATGACATATAGGACAGTACATAATTAAAAGAATAAAGCAACATTCATCATTCGGGCGGGGATGGATTATAATCTTTAACCCCAGGCCTGACGGGATAGCCAGGTCTTGAGGGCTGTGTGGAAGGTCTGGAGGGTGGTGAGGGTACGAATCTCCACGGGGAGATCGTTCCAAAGGGTTGGAGCTGCTACTGAAAAGGCTCTCCTCCGCGTAGTTGCCAGTTGACACTGACTGGCAGATGGAACTCGGAGGAGGCCCAATCTATGCGATCTGATGGGTCGCGAGGAGGTAATTGGCAGGAGGCAGTCTCTCAAGTACCCAGATCCACTACCATGAAGGGCTTTGTGGGTGGTAAGTAGCACCTTGAAGCGCACCCGGAGATCAACAGGTAGCCAGCGCAGCTCGCGGAGGATAGGTGTTATGTGGGCGAACTGAGGTGCACCCACAATCACTCGCGCGGCCGCATTCTGGACTAGCTGAAGTCGCCGGATGCTCTTCAAGGGCAGCCCCATGTAGAGCACATTGCAGTATTCCAGCCTAGAGGTCACAAGGGCACGAGTGACTGTTGTGAGAGCCTCCCGGTTCAGGTAGGGTCGCAACTGGCGCACCAGGCGAACCTGGGCAAATGCCCCCCTGGTCACAGCCGACAGATGGTAGTCAAAGGTCAGCTGTGGATCCAGAAGGACTCCCAAGTTGCGAACCCTGTCTGAGGGGTGTAATATTTGACCCCCCAGCCTGAGTGATGGAACACTGGCCAAATTATTGGGAGGAAAACACACCAGCCACTCGGTCTTTTCCGGGTTGAGTACAAACTTGTTAGCCCTCATCCAGTCCCTAACGGCTTCGAGACCCCGGTTCATCACATCCACCGCTTCATTGAGTTGGCATGGGGAGACAGATACAACTGCGTATCGTCCGTGTATTGGTGGTATCTTATCCCATGCCTCCGAATGATCTCGCCCAGCGGTTTCATGTAGATGTTAAATAGTAGGGGGGACAGGACCGACCCCTGTGGCACCCCATATGTTAGGGGCCTAGGGGTCGATCTCTGCCCCCCAACCAACACCGACTGCGACCTGTCCAAGAGGTAGGAGGAGAACCACTGCAAGACAGTGCCTCCCACTCCCACCTCCCGCAGTCGCCGCAGAAGGATACCATGGTCGATGGTATTGAAAGCCGCCGAGAGGTCAAGGAGGACCAGGATGGAGGCATGGCCTCCATCCCTGGCTCTCCAGAGATCATCGGTCAATGCGACCAAAGCGGTTTCTGTGCTGTAACCAGGCCTGAAGCCGGACTGGAATGGGTCTAGGTAACTGGCTTCCTCCAAGGACCGCTGAAGCTGGGAGGCCACCACCTTCTCAACAACCTTCCCAACAAAGGGGAGGTTGGAGACTGGACGGTAGTTGTTAAGGACAGCTGGATCCAAAGATGGTTTCTTCAGGAGGGGTCTCACCACCGCCACTTTAAGTGCGGCGGGGAAGTGCCCCTCCCGAAGGGAGGCGGTAATAACCACCTGGATCCAGCCCCGTGTCACCTCTCTGCTGTTGGCAACCAGCCAGGAGGGACACGGGTCCAGTACACAAGTGGAGGCACTCACAGCTCTCATGGCCTTGTCCACGTCCCCTGGGGCAACATCCTGAAACTCAACCCAGCGATGGTCTGCCAAATTATCCACCTGTGCCTCGGCTGGATCTGCAAAAGTGGAGTCCAAATCCGACCGAAACCGAGCAACTTTGTCCGCTAAGAACTGGACATAGTCTTCAGCCCTACCCTGCAAGGGGTCCCCCGTATCCCTCCTATTTAGGAGGGAACGGGTTATCCTAAACAGGGCGGCTGGACGGGACTCAGCGGATGCAACCAAGGTGGCAATATAAGATCTTTTTGCTGCCCTAAGTGCCCTGATGTATTCCTTGGTGCAGGTTGTTAAGAGTGCTTGGTTCGAATTGGATTTATCGGACCTCCATAGGTGCTCTAGGCGTCTCCTCCGGCGCGTCCTCTCCCAGAGCTCCTCGGTGAACCAAGGGGCCCTCCGGGATCCGCCACCTCAGAGTGGTCGTAGTGGCGCAATCCGGTCAAGGGACTCCGATGCTGCCAAGTGCCAGGCAGCAACCAGAGTCTCCACCGGACTGTGGGCGAGAGTATCAGGAATAACCCCAAGCTCCGTCTGGAACCTCAAGGGGTCCATCAGTCGCTTGGGGCGGAACCACCTGGTCGGTTCCTCCTCCCTACAGTGGGGGTTTGGTCTCCGGAAGTCAAGCCTCAGTAGGCAGTGGTCTGACCACGACAGGGGTATGATCTCGTTACCCCTCAGACCAAGATCACAAGTCCACTGCTCCGAGAGGAATACGAGGTCGAGCATGTGACCCGCAGAGTGGGTTGGGCCCCGAATTACCTGGGTCAAGCCCATGGCTGTCATGGAAGCCATGAACTCCTGCGCCCCATCAGAGTGTTCACCGAGCAAAGGCAAATTGAAATCCCCCATGACCATAAGCCTGGGGAACTCAATTGCCAGCTCGGCTACTGACTCGAGGAGCGAGGGGAGGGCTGCTGCAACGCTGTTGGGAGGCAGGTACGTTAACAGCAAACCCACTTGACCCTTGAGGTCCAACTTCACCAGCAGGGACTCACACCCGACAAGCTCCGGAGCAGGGATCCTACGAGGTGCTAAAGACTCCCGGATAAAATATAGTAGTTTTTTTGAAAGATGATATATTTCAAGTAGTTAATATGATAATGATCCTCTGCAACCATTTCAGAGCTCAAATAGTAAAAATGAGCTCCTTTCATTAGGTCATGTCTGTAACAGTCTTGATGGGAGGTTAATAGAAGGTGTATCTTCAACAAAGTTTTTTAAAAAAATACCTGCCTAATGAAGGTAGACTTGTACTATAATTGGGGATATCATGACATAGTCTGGTAGTTTATTTCAGGACTACCAAACTCCTGGCCCACAGGCCAGATCCAGCACATGCTGGCCATGCCCGGTTTTGTGAAGGGGGGGGGGGAGTCCCGATACGTCCCGTGACAACATGAGTTTGACATTCCTGATCTATTTCATATAGGATCAAAATTAGCACTGAAAAAATGTTTTTGGTTATCATTTAGCTATGGCTAAGAATTTTGACTATGATAGCTGCCATGTGGCTAAGAAGCTGAGCAACCATGCGGGTGCCAGGGTGCCAAGTAACACCCCTCAATAATAGAAGACTCCATCCTCAAAGTTCCATTTTATTAGAGATGTCGGGAAAACCCGAATGTGAGAGTTCTGGGTTTTCCCCACGCAAAAGAAAGACAAAGATGCATCCCCTGTATTCACAAGTCCATCACATGGTCCAATCAATTCACTGTCCCAACTGGAGACAACCTCCCATCCAGGTGCAAGCCGAATTCCCTTGACTCCCAGAGAAAGGAATAATGTTATGGCTAATCCGCCATTGACTCCTTATAATCCCCCCTCCCATTTTCCCAGGCACTAAATTTATATTTATCTTGATTACTATTCATTGGTCACGCCAACCAGAAAAAATACTTTTGTACATTCACCATAGTCCCCCACAAATATCTCAAGTTATATATCAGTCTGACAAATCTTCCCCTTGGTCTACCAGGACATAGAATTCTTCTGTGACAATTCTATACCTTGCCACCAGATGAGCTAGGAAATTCTGGGAGTTGAAGTCCGGACATCTTCAAGTTGCCAAGGTTGAGGAACACTGCTCTACAGTCTATAAAATTAACAAAAACTGAAGGAATTACTGATTACTGCAAAGTAGAGAAACATTGTATATCAGGATTACATTGTCAAGTGAACATAAATCCTTAAAGTCTGTAAACAGAAGTATACCAAATAATACAGAATTATTACTTCCTGTGATTTTGAAACTATATTTCTATTGTTGGAGCACATTTACCTTTTTTTCATCATTCTCTTACTTACAATACAATACAATACAATACAATACAATACAATACAATACAATACAATACAATACAATACAATACAATACAATACAATACAATACAATACAATACAATACAATACAATACAATACAATACACAATACAATACACAATACAATACAATACACAATACACAATACAATACAATACAATAGCAGAGTTGGAAGGGACCTTGGAGGTCTTCTAGTCCAACCCCCTGCCTAGGCAGGAAACCCTATACCACTTCAGACAAATGGCTATCCAACATCTTCTTAAAGACTTCCAGTGTTGGGGCATTCACAACTTCTGGAGGCAAGCTGTTCCACTGATTAATTGTTCTAACTGTCAGGAAATTTCTCCTCAGTTCTAAGTTGCTTCTCTCCTTTATCAGTTTCCACACATTGCTTCTTGTCCTGCCTTCAGGTGCAATGGAGATTAGGTTGACTCCATCTTCTTTGTAGTAACCACTTAGTTATTGGAACACTGCTAGCATGTCACCTCCTAGTCCTTCTTTTCATTAAACTAGACATACCCAGTTCCTACAGCTGTTCTTCATGTTTTAGTCTCCAGTCCCTTAATCATCTTTGTTGCTCTTCTCTGCACTCTTTCTAGAGTTTCCACATCTTTTTTAGTTTGCAATGAACTTGTTTCACAGTGATTGCAAAGGGGTTTTCATTGAAACTGTCACCAAGCCAAACATCTCTCATCCTATAATTAGAAACCCATTTCTCTAAACTACCATGATTGCTTTGAAGTTTATTTCTGACTTCTTAAGGTATTAACTATCCTAGCTGCATTTTTGATGAGCATTCCCTCTACCTTCTTATCCAATAATAAAAATACTGAAAGCTTCTGATCTAGGTATTTTGGTATTGAGGTCATTGCTGTACTTCCACTTTAGTTTAATTAGAACCACTCATACGAGGTGTTTGAATTTAGCTTAATAGCTGCTTAATCATTGTATAATCTAGACTACGCATCATAGTAGGAATTTAAGATAAAAATCAAGTGCATTTTAATAATAATAATCTCTGGATGTTCACATATAACTTCTGAAACTTCTATTGATAGTTTTATATTTATATTTCCATTACATTCATGAAATTACAAATGCACATTCTGCTTTAAGTTCTACTGGAAAAAAAAGACTGACTTGCCCTAGCCAAATTGAATGAATCACTTTCAGAAGCAGATGCAAACCCTAAAATGTGCATTCAGGGATGAGAACAAATACCAGAATTCACATTCTTATTGAATAAACTGGAGGTCCTGGCTCAGTCTTATTATTGTGACTAAAACAGAATTGTTTCACCTAGTATTTAACTTGAGAGTTATCAGTCTTCCCAGGTAAACCAGTCAAAAATACAACCAGACAAAACCTTTATTGTAAAACTACATTAATAGCATTTTTCAAATCTGAAAATATAAATCTTCCACTGTGGCTTTAACTGCCTGGCCCATTATGGTTGGTCTTTCCTAGGTTTCTTTCTGACCATTATGAAATGGTGAGCACCCTCCTCTCTAAACTGATTTTTTCCCAGACAACATCGCTTTCCCTCTCCTGAAGGTCATTCTTATAAAACATTACAATAGTTTAGCTGTTTTGACACTAATACACTTTTGAGGTTCTGCTTTTGCCAAAGGAAGTGACATAATTACTTAGAATTTTTTAGAAAAACATGGAAATTGAACATGGGTACACAGGTACACAGTATAACTACTTGAGTTTCGATTCTTTAATTGTCAACAATTATTTCACCCAACAGCAATCTTCAAACATATTAGTTCCACCCAGCAAGTCAGTACATTATGTCAGTACATTATGTAAGAAAGAGGAAGATAATTCATTCTCTTCATGTTCTTGTTTCTTAACTATGCTTCATAGTGTTCTCTATGTTCTGGAACGATTAGTAATTTTACAAAACATATGCCTTTGCCTTTGGATTTGCTCCTCCTTTGAGCAATTTGTCAGTTGTTTCATACTAGCAAGATGAATGGAAACATAGACATTCTACTTCTACTCTCTTCGTTTCTCTCTGTGTGTGTTCCTGCCATCTGTTTTTTCTCTTGATTGATAATCCTTATTTCCCCAGAGTTTGTGGAACAAGTGTTCAACTTGCTTCAAACTGTCTTTACTTAGAATTTTTTAGAAAAACATGGAAATTGAACATGGGTACACAGGTAAGTGTATTCTTTTTTAAAATTCTTATTTGTCAAGTATTTTTATTTACATATTATGTTTAAGGTAGTCCTTATTATGTGTCCAGTTCCTTTAACACAATTTTTGGCTCTCTATCTCCCACTCTCACCTCTTCGGCTATATGTGGTAAACAAAACGTTCACTGTAACTAGACAGTGAATAAAATATTTGCATTTGCTTTACAAAAGAAATGAATATACAAATGTTCAAAACAAAAAACTAAATAGACATGCAAAAGTTCAGCTTCTTGGTGGAAACAAAAGATTTTAGAATAAAACCCTGTTTTAAAATTTAAAGATGATTATGTCATGTGTCAGGCTCTACTTTGCAATCAGTGTTGCCTTTTCTAAAAAAAGAACTTTGGATCGTATCTCATTGTCCTATTGTCTTTTAAAAATTTTCTTTTTTTTACTTCTTTTAATTTTCTTGACTCCTTTTTTAAAATTCTCTCCTTAGAATGACATTTGGTCTCTAGTTGCCTGACAAACTTTTCTTTTGGTTGCTTTTTTTATTACCCTTCTTTGTAATTTAATCCTGTTTTCTATACTTCCATCATTGCCTTTTTCCTGTCCCATTCAACTAGGAATTAATGATTTGATGGCACATAATCAATTCAGCTAAATGGACACATCTACAAAAGATTATCTGAATATTATATGCACATATTAGATACCCTATTTCAGTAATGCATGTGTATATATTAAAACAGGGTGAGTTCCATTGCTGTTAAAGTGATTTTTTGGTGCACCTACCATATGTGTGTGCAGATGCATACATAAAAAGTAGGTGCACCAAAAAATCACTTTAACAGCAATGGAACTCACCCTGTTTTAATATGTTGCACATTAATGTAGGGTTTCAGTCTTATGATCATGGCTACCACCTTGACTTTTTTGACCTCCCTCTGTGCCTGCAGAAAAATATCCTTGTATTCCAATCTGTTAGCATTAAAAATGCTTGGAATGGCAATTGTCAGATTTGGTTCACTTTACGTACTAGCAAAGCCAAAAGCAGTAATTATTAAATAAGCAATGGTTTTGTACAGTGCCTGAATCCAGTCTAAGACTATGAATAATATTCTCTTGAGTTATGCAGTACATTAAAATTCAGCTTCATTTGAAACTTACTGGTATATCCCAAATTCCTAGGTCTGTCTTTGATTGATTAAAGGAGAAATGTCCTGGAATATTCTCTTTTACTCCCAGATCTTCAGGGTGCTGAATTCAGCATTTAGTCATTCATTTTCTGATTTCATGACTGATTTTTGAATGGAACCTAGTTAACCACAAAAGAATAAATAGCCTATTGTATCCTGACAGTGTTTGTTTGTTTGGACTACGACTTGCTTCTGCTTCAGAAGTAGAAGTAACAGTTCACTAACTCCTGAATTCTGTTTAATACCATAGGTTTTCCAGTAAAGTGGACCAGTTATGATTTTTGCATAGCAAAACAGGCATTTCCCCCAGATCTGGTAAAGTAGATATGCAGATAAAAGTGGCAAATAGTCCCAACTATAGGAATAACCATATGCTCTCCAATATTCTGACCCACCTCTTTAAATATTACTAGTAGTCTAAAATTGATTTTGTGAGTAAATGAGGTATTTCTCATTTAGCAACCACAATTGCTTATCATAAAATGATCACTAAATGACATGATTGCTATGTTAACTCCATGCTAGGGAAAGAGAGGAAGAGAGAGAAAGAGAGACATCCTATAAACCAGTCTTGGTTGCTGCTGTCTTATATAGACAAAATTCTCACTCTAGCATGCATTGCATCAGGCATAGAAATGTGAGCATAAATGCATGTATGGATTGGGTTGTGTTTTTTTTTACTGTGATTTACTACTGTTTATTACTGTCATATTTGCAAATGGTTGTTAAGGAGTCACTTGTTAAAATAGAACTACTCGTAATGGCCAGCTAAGAAGTAAAATTAAAAATGCCTAGCTGCTAAATGCTTCTTTCTTTAGCTATCTGTGATTGGCCAAAATTGCATTCGAAAGTTCTCAGAAGGAAAATGAAGGAACCACAATTTAAGTCTCCAGATATTTACAGAAATTTTAGTTCTTTATTGAGGTCATGATTCAACTTACTATAACTGATGTATATAAACTCATGGTAAAAAAAGTTAGTGGCCTGGCCTAATTTTGAGTGGTTAGTTTTTAGTGTGATTTTTCTTTCCTAAAACTTAAATGGCATAGTCCAAAGAATTCTGCAATGCCCCACCAATAAAATCACATTTATTTTTGCAGATACAATAAGTATTCTTGCCTTGGTTACTTTTCTATGACTGTTTTCCTCCTTGAAGATTAGTTGAAAAGAAGCTTGAGCAATTTGAATTTGTTGACTTGAATTTAAAAGGAGGGCAATTATATATTTTAATCCAAATATCCTTTAGTAATTGGGCAATTTGAGCCTTGGAATTTATTTATATCCTCAATGCCTATGGTGACTTAAATTTAAAATAGAAACAAAGCAAAACAAACAAACCAAAATCATGGATTTCTTTACTATAATTGCATATTTTAACATTACTAATTTAGCGATTTCAGCAGGTTCCATGTGGTGTATAATATAAAAAAATAATAATGAAAGGAAGCAGTCATATCTGCACTGTGACAATAAAGGTAGTACCATGAAAAATGAAAAAGCAGAGAAAACATGAGGAAAATGTGAGTAAATGCAGGTTAGGGGTGGGTTCCTGCCAGTTCTAACCTCTTCTATAGAAGAGGTTCCACAAATCTACCGGTGCCATTTAGAACCGGTTCCAGCTCCCTCCACCCGCCAGTCCGCACATCATCAAGATGAAGAGCAAGAGGATGAATTCTGGGAGTTGAAGTCCACAAGTCTTAAAGCTGTCAAGTTTGAACATCCCTGGGGTTTTTTTCTAAAGGGTCTTGTAACTTGACAGCTTTAAGACTTGCGTGCTTCAAATGCCAGAGTTTCTGAGCCAACATTTTGGTTGCTAAGCAAGAGCATTGTTAAGTGAGTTTCACCACATTTCACAAGTTGGCCACTTCCACCCAGTCACATGACTGCCAAGCCACTCCCACCCAGTCACATGGCCGGCAAGCCACTTCCACCCAGGCAAGCCACTCCCACAAATCAGGCCACACCCACAGGAGAGGTTCTAAAAAATTTTGAAACCCACCACTGGTGCAGGTGCACATATATTGATTTTCCATAGTACTAATAATGACTGCCGGAAGTAAGGGCAAAAGGAGAATGAAGAATTATGTTATTGAAATGAATGATAACTGTAAAAAAGGATCAAAAGCACAAAAGGCAACAAGAGAAACAAATGACCCTCCTCCTCCTCCCAAATTGGAAGCACGAATGTGCTGATTCTTGCAAGACAAGAAGACAAAAGCTGCCCTAAAATAAGACTTTCCAAATGTTCAGTTGTGGAACCTGTTAGTTAAACAAGCATACAGCCTAGAACTCCAGATGAACAAGAACACAAATGACAGAAAATTGGCAGTAAACCAAAAAGTAAGCTCTTTATTATACAGTATATGCAAAATTAAAATTTCAAGTACAACAAAAAATAGACCTTGAATTTTATAGTTGCTATATTTGGGAGGTTAATGTTTTAACATTTTAACTAAATTAATCAGCGCTCAACAGCTAGAGTATGACTGCTTTTCTTTTATGTTCAATGTGGTGCAATTAATGTTACTTCTAGTATATTTAGCCTATTTCAACACTTGTCTTGATTGAAGCAGTAGTGGATTGAGTTTTCTATTTTTTGTACTATCTGCAATTGTACCAGTTTGTAAGCCAGTCTTCTACAGGTAGTCCTTGACTTACAACCACAATTGAGCCCAAAATTTCTGTTCCTGAGACATTTACATGAATTTTGCCCCATGGCCTTACTTGACAGATTTGTAAGTGAATTACTGCAGTTGTTAATTTAGTAACATAGTTGTTAAGTAAATCTGGCTTCCCCATTGATTTCGCTTGTCATCAGATCGTAAAAGATGACCACATGACCCCAGGATATCGCAACCATCATAAGTATGAACCAATTGCCAAATGTCTGAATTTTGATCATATGACCATTGGGATGCCACAATAATTGTGTGAAAAATGGTCATAAGTCACTTTTAAGGTAAGGTTTTCGCTTTATTTTTACATTTATCGATCACAGCGCGATGTTTTCGTTGCGCTGTGATGACGTCAAATGCGCGCTTTCGTCGAGCGCGATTTTGTCGTCCGCGGTTTTGTGGTGGAACCTACGACAATTGGGACTAGAGTTTCCATTGCTAAAGCAGTTGTTAAGTGAGTCACACCCAATTTTATGACCTTTTTGTGCTCCAACTAGTTATTAAATGACTCATGCTGTCATTAAGCAAATCCTGCTTCCTTTGTTTTGCTTGTTAGAAGCTGGCTGTGAAGGTTACAAACAGCAATCACAAAGCCCCAGAATGCTGCAATTGTCATAAATACATAACTGTTAACCAACATGCTGTGATGGTCTAAATGCAAGGACTGGTTATAAGACATTGTTTCAGTGTTGTAACTTGAAATAGTTGTAAATGAATGGTCATAAGTCAAGGAATAGCTACATTTATCTGAGTTGAGGGACAGGTAGATTTGCGTTTTATGTGTCCATATGCATGTGGCAAGGGAAAACCAGGCACTCACCTTCTGCATGGAGCACTTGCAAACAATGGTCATGTACAGTCAGCAAGAGAGATAAAGCAGAGTCAAGGCAGGGATGAATGGTTAAGTGTGTTCAGGTTTTTTCCCTGTAAGCCTTCATAGAACTCATTCAGCTCCCTGTGGAATTCTTGGGTTCTGCATAACCAGTTTACAAAATCCTGAATGCAGAATGCTTTATTGCTGTGATGGCTAACCTATGGTACGCATGCCAGAGATGGCACGCAGCACCCTCTCTGGAGGCACGCAGGCCATCACCCCAGTTCAGCTCCACCAAACATGTGCACGGACGTCCTGCCGGCTAGCTGATCTTTGGGTCTCTGCTCTGCATGCGTGGGCGGGGGACACGTGCTAGGGAGTGGTGTGTGTATGTGGGAGGCAGGGCACATGCACAGGAGCATGGGGCATGTGAGGTGGGGCGTGCACACACGCGGGGAGATGGGGTATGTGCACATTCCCAGGAGGCATGTGTGGGAGCCTCACAGACATTACATTTTGGGGGTTCAGGTGTGCACGCCTGCTTTGGTCCAGAAAAGGTTATCCTTCACTGCTCTATTGGACTCTATGAATCACACCTGCATAGCTCCCACTGCCACAATATTAACATTTTGTCCTTGAGCTCCGATCACCCTTAAATGTTTACCTTCTCTCAATGCTTTTCAAGAAAAAAATTACTGTACATCTCTCCCCCCCCCCCAAATGTTATTTGAACTTCAATTTTTTGGGTCAATTTAACGGCTCCTTTTTGAGAAAAGTGCTTTGGGAGAAAAATGATCTACTTCAGTTGCTACAAACTTGTCTTGTCTTGAAGGTCTTGCAAAGTGCCAAGAATTTGCTTAATATACTTATTACAACCATTTGTGAGTCATACTTTGGAAGCTAGCTCTGAGAATGGCAGACTTTGAAGCTATTGTAACTTCTTCCTTCAAAGCTTCCATTTCCTACTTAACTCATCTCCAAATGTGCCACTCCTACAAAGAATCCTGCTCCACTACACTAATATTGGCATCAAGGAAATGGTACGACTATTCCATTCCTCTGGTTTCAGACGAGGCAGATTTTTCTAGAGAATTTTACATGATCTCAAAAGAAGTGTACACTTCATATCTTCAACCACCCATATCCATGTTCTAATATGACGTTCACCTCGGAAACTTTCTCCAACTGCTTTACAGACATTATATGAGAATTAATATTCCCGGTCAATATGACTCTTAAGAAAAACAGAAGGGCAGAGCCCTTTCGAGGCCAAGGAATCAATCAGATAGAATGGGAATAAAACTTGAAATGTATGAAATTTGGAATATGATTTATATTTATTTCTTACATTTGCAGGCTGCAGCACCCATCTGGATAAGCTGCTATGCTGAGGAGACATGTGGTTGAGACATTGATCTTCATCTAACATTATCAGTTGGATATTTGCTTCCAAATCTTTAGCAGGGCATCTTCTCTTCAGTCACTTTAGAACATATCAAAGCTCTTATAAATAAGAACTATGCTGCTCATGTATGAATTGGAAGCCGTTAAAGAGATATAAATTGCTTAATCTATTGTGGAATCCTTGATGCTCTCTGAGCTTGATTGTTTGCTTGCAGTTCTTTCATTACCTTATTAGGTAACATCTTCAGTGCTAGAAGCAATGGGGCTTGCTCCGTTTATATACAGCAGCTTGTCCTGTCTGTTTGTGGGTGTGTTCAACTCTAAGCTACATCTATTCTATTGATAATTTTATTTCTCTGAGTTGTCACTTGTGAATTTATACCACACACACTCCTGTCTAGTTAGGTGCCTTCAAATCAACTGCATCCATGTTAACCACAAGGGTTGAGTAGGAGTTTTGCTTAGTTGCTTGGAGCATAAGGAAGGGGGTACTTCTGTGAAATGATTCTGTAAGCTCTAGAAAGCTACAAACACACCTTTGGATCAGTGAACAACCAATAATTCTTCACAGATAAAGAACTGCAGTTGAAGGTAAGTAACCAATTTGGATCCACCATAATGGAAAGATGGTAATTCTTCCAAAGACTTATGTTTACAACTGTTTTGTTACTATTTTGATCATTTATAAGCCATTTTAACAACTTACTCAACTTCTTACCCATGTGTTACATGGGCTATCTGTTTTAAAAGTACTGGTAAGTTTTAATTTTAGAAACTTCCTTCATCCACTTTCTTTCATTTTTCTAAAAATGTATCATGGTAAAAATGGAAAAGGAGAGCATTTTTCAAGAAAAGTTGTAAGTTCAAAACACATAAATTTTCTTAAAAATAACTGTTACTCTTTCAGTGCTTTTTATAATTTTTGTTACATAATAATGCAACTCCTTTGATTGGCAGCAGAATAAGGTATTAATTGTATCAAAGACAGTTACTTAAAAATAATAGGTATCTGAAATGACATTTTATAAAAAAATGTGTTTAGTCATTTGTTTGCAGTTACGCACTTAACTGGTGTTGAAACAATCATTTCAGAATAGGAGTTTTACTCTCAAGGAAAAGATACCTAGTCTATTGAAATTTGGAGGCTTTTCATTGTGCTAAATTTCATGTAAAGTCACTTACCAAAACTAACCTAATTCTGAGTCTGGAGCATTTTATCCTATTTCCATTTTTAATAATTCATTTTAAGTATTTTATGAAATACTTAGGGGTACCTTGGAGCCACAAGTATAAAAAAGGGAAAGAAGAGCAATACTGAGTTTATTCATTTATAACCTAAGCAGATGCTACAACTGTGATGTCCTTGTAGTAAGGATATTTATTTCATTTAAATTTATTGACTGTCTACATCCAGTGAACTCTAGACTGCAGGCAAAACTTAAAGACTTAAAACCAGCTACAAATATTAAATAAACAGATAGTTTGAACTATCATGTTTTCGTGACTAAATTCATAATTGACTGACCAACTTAGCAGACTTTACATAGGATGATCTGGGATAAAAATGAAGGTAGTTTGAGTTATGACCACTCATTTGTGACTGTACAAATTTATCACACTCCATAAGTGGTATCTAAGACCCAGTGGTGGGTTCCGAATCCTGGTGCAACGGGGCCGGGCATCCACCACATGCATGTGCGCAGAGCACATGCGTACTTACCACCCGCAGCACTCCAGCTGCTTGGCGGAGCATTGTGGAGGTGCCGTACACTCCGTGCGCATGCATAGAAGCCCTGATCGGCTCAAATACAGGTAAGGGCGGGCGGGTGGGCCCTCCGGAGCACCGTATGGGAATGGTACCTGGTGCTCCCAGCAGGCACCAGTACACCCATACCAGGACATACTGGTCGTATTCCACCACTGCTATGACCAGTCCTTGAAGTTCTAGCTATTGCAGCACCCCGTAGTCACGATTGCAATTTGGGCACTTGGTACCTGATTCACATTTATGACAGTTGCAGTTACATGATTGCCATTTATGACCTTCCCTGCTAGCTTCCCACAAGTGAATCAGAAAGCTGGCAGAGAGGGTGGGTCCCCCCCCCCCCAGGAATCCCAATATGAAGAACAAGATTCCAGGGATGTCATACTCCATACTTTAAAAAAAATTGAAGGGTTTTGCATACTTTTAAACATATGTTTATGAAATGGGAATATTATTCTAGTCTAACTATAATGTACTACAATATCCAAAAGACCTCTTATATTATTAATAGGAGTCAGATGACTGAACCAATTTACCTTCATTCTTTTAAAAAACTGTACTATCACAAACCTACTGTTTCAACCCATTGTGTTCAAACACTGCCATCAATTATCCAACAATCTGCATACTAAGGTTAAATTTTCACTATTGAAGTAAATTAATAATTCATGTAGACTTTTTCTGGACCTATAAAGTAAATAGCACAAAGCCAGTCCTTTGAAACCGTGTAGAATGGAAGGCGATTTAATACTACATTTTAAATACAGATTATACTGAAGTGCAAGAAAAGGGTTATAGCTTTGAAAATGTATTAAAATTGTAGTTTTTTAAAAAAGAACTGCAGTGAACACTAATTTATTTCACAATTTGAATTATTCATATGTAACATATTAAAATAGAAAATACCTACTAAATTTTACATAGAAAATATGACAAGTTATAAAATACTGAAAATATTTAAGCACCAGAATATCAATATTTGACATTTTTATGGATATATCAAGAAAATATTCAATAAAGTGCAATTAATTTCATTTCAACTTATGGTAAGCATTTTCTAAAAATATTTTTAACATTTAAGACTAGAATGTTCCTCTATTTTAGTTAGTTATCTTACTGAAGAACCTTTATGGCAGACGTTTATTGAAAGCACTCAGATTTGAGTTGAGAAACAAATGATTCGAACAGTTTGGCTTTGTTGTGGAAATGAAAGTGGTATATTTTTTTTAATAGAGAAGATAACCTGAGTGAATCCCAGAAAACTGTTAAACAGCTAAATATGACAAATCAGTATAGAATAGATCCAGGAACACAAAAGGTAACCCCGGAAATATATTTCATTATTACACAAGTAATTGTTACACAATTAATTGTTCTGGATTGAAACTGCCCTGTCAATTATTATGCCTTTTGATAAAATTCTTAAGTGTTTCAGTATTTCTTTGTCTCTATGAGTAAAAATAAGTTGACTCAATGACAGCAGGGCAGTATTTTTTAAAATGGGGTCTTCTAAATTAGTCTTCTGTTACCAGCAGAATGAAAAAATCATAATTATACGCATTAAAGCTGCACCTCCAATATAGTTAAGTGCACAAGCTTTTGAAACCCTATAAACTTGCAGGAATTCATTAAAAGTGTCCTAATTGCAATGGCAGTGACTAATCGAGAAAAAATAGGGTAAGTAATACTATTAAACTGTACATTTGTAACAGCAGTTGCATTTAATAACGAAAATGTGTTCTGCACTGAATGCTAGTTTTTGCTACCAGTATTATCTAATAATTTCCCTACACATGGAGAATTTGGGGTAATCTGAGATTTTTTAAATAATGAATAACCTGACAATATAACAAAAATCTCTGTATCATTCTTAGATATGATATGCTCCAGATTAATGTTTTGCAGGGGTAGGGGCCATCGTTCCCCACCTCTGTTTTAC